>NW_027618693.1:0-64205 GCF_964187855.1 Myxine glutinosa
GAGATACTTCGCTCACAAGGTTCAGACATATATATGGTGGTGGCCATCTTGGATTTTGGCGTGGCGACCCAATTTTCAATAGCGTTCGTCCTTATGCCGAGATACAACCACACACCAAATTAGAAGTTGGTACTTCGCTTATTTTTCAAGATATTCATCTCACAAGGTTCAGACATACATGGCGGCGGCCATCTTGGATTTTGACGTGGCGACCCAATTTTCAATAGCGTTCTTCCTTATGCCTAGATACACCCACACACCAGATTAGAAGTTGGTACTTCGCTTATTTTTCAAGATATGCAGGTTACAAGGTTCAGACATACCTGGCATCAGACATACATGGCGGCGGCCATCTTGGATTTTGACGTGGGTTGCACCCACACACCAAATTTGAATGCGGTCCTTCGCTTACACACGCACGCATGCACGCCGGCAACGCACGCACGGACGGACGGACGGACACACGGACGGAGGGGAAAGCCATAGTCCCCCTTTCGCTCCGCTGAGCGACGGGGGACAATAACTCCATATCGGGAATAGGTGTTGTTAACGATAACGTCATTGGTGCCACAATGACGTCTTAATTTGACAGGGACAATGCTTCGTCTGATCAGTTTGAAATTTATTGAGCATGCATGATCTCTGCAACAATTATATTAGAGAATATAAATTTATGATGTCATCGCTCATGTGATCTGGCAGCCATATTGAATAAAAATAATTTTAAAAAGAAATGTTCAAAAACAGAAGAGTTGGCTCACACCAAGTTGACTGCGCAGGGTAAGTATTCTGTGAATACCATCTTTTTCTTTTTTTTTAAAAGTGATTATTCTTTATTTATTAGCAGGGCCAAAAATTATGCAAAGCATGATATTTCAAAAAGTTGTGGACCGATTATGACAAAACTAGCTGGACGAGTTGATTAGGTGACAAGAACAAGCCAATTAGAATTTGGTTCAGGTCAGAATCTAGATATGGCCTATCAATTGAATAAAAAAGTAAACTGTTTAGCCTGGCGGATGTACGCCCTCCACAAAGTCCGGATCGAGTTTGACCCTGCTATATCCCTTTAAATGCTGAGTGTTAAAAGCAAGGAAGCAGCACGTACCATTAAAACAAGACCAATAGTGGAACAACGGTGCAGCAGGGCTTGTTTTATACATTAGTTGTTGTTATATAGCCCCACCCAGTTCTCTCAAACAAGCCCGCAGCACAAAGACGGCCGATCGATCTCGCAGGAGCGACCGAGAGATCCCCCACATCCAAGATGTGTATCCACACCTTCACGAAGTCAGGGTCACAACAGAGTGAGAGAGGAAAAGAAAGAGAGGAAAAGAAAGAGAGGAAAAGAAAGAGAGGAAAAGAAAGAGAGAGGAAAAGAAAGAGAGAGGAAAAGAAAGAGAGAGGAAAAGAAAGAGAGAGGAAAAGAAAGAGAGAGGAAAAGAAAGAGAGAGGAAAGAAAGAGAGAGGAAAAGAAAGAGAGGAAAGAAAGAGAGGAAAAGAAAGAGAGGAAAAGAAAGAGAGAGGAAAAGAAAGAGAGAAAAGAAAGAGGGGAAAAGAAAGAGAGGGGAAAAGAAAGAGGGGAAAAGAAAGAGAGAGGAAAAGAAAGAGAGAGGAAAAGAAAGAGAGAGGAAAAGAAAGAGAGAGGAAAAGAAAGAGAGAGGAAAAGAAAGAGAGAGGAAAAGAAAGAGAGAGGAAAAGAAAGAGAGGAAAAGAAAGATGAAAAGAAAGAGAGAGGAAAAGAAAGAGAGGAAAAGAAAGAGAGGAAAAGAAAGAGAGGAAAAGAAAGAGAGGAAAAGAAAGAGAGGAAAAGAAAGAGGAAAAGAAAGAGAGGAAAAGAGAGGAAAAGAAAGAGAGGAAAAGAAAGAGAGAGGAAAAGAAAGAGAGAAAGAGAAAGAGAGAGAGAAAGAGAAAGCGAAGAGAGGAAAAGAGAGAGAGAAAGAGAAAGATAAAGATAAAGAGAAAGAGACTGACAGTAGAAACTGAGACTTGCTTACTTCGACCAGTGTTAAGCTGTGCCTGAAGCTGTTGTCCTGTGAGCCGCCTATCACGCAAGCTGTTGACTCTCAGAAACTTGTCTTCTGATTCTGTTGTGGCTTTGGGTCTGCCAGACCTCTTCCTGTCAGAGTTTCCTCTATGGTTGTCATAATTTTATTATAAATTATGACTAAACCTAGGTTTAGCAACCTAGGTTTCATCATAATTTCCAATATACTACTTCCTGCAGTGCAATATTGTCCAAATAATGCTTCAGAGGGTGTAATGACAGTCTGTTCCAATACTGCTTTTATACAGACAGGGGGTTTTTAATCAAGTAATCAGCAGAGGTTGGGACACCTGCAGGAATTGTTTGCATCACCTTTCAAGGCTTAATTTACTTACATTGCTGCAGAACAGCTGTAAGTTGTTAACCCATTACTTGTTCCCTGAAGAAGGCCTTTTTTTTTTTTTGCAATAATTGTGAAATTTAAATTATTTTCCCATTTTTGCGAACCTAAACTTTTTTTTTTTTTAACCTCAAGCAGTTACTGCTTACCTTTGTACCATTTCAGGTTATTCACCAGACTTGAATTGCTGAAATTCAATAAAAACTGGAAAAATTTAGGTGTTCTAAAACTTTTGACCGGTAGTGTATATAGATCCAGGTAGATCTGCATAGGTCGGTGCTTCGATCGTCGTGCTGGAGAACCTCGCCTGTAATAAGTTTGTTTAGGCGGTTTGTCAGATTAAGCGTATACCTGTGATCATACAAGGATGATCGTGTGATAAATAGTTGCAGGGATTATGCTAATTCCCACGTGTGTGAAACCTGTGATCATCCCGGTGTCCCGTATGGCAACGCACTCAGATACATTAGCGAGGCCCATCAGCGCATACACACTAATTAACTTCCCTCTCATAATAAAACCTGACTGGAGGAACAGACCGGAAGCAACCACACACTACGGCGGCATGGCAGGCAAACATCGCACAGGCAGGCGGGGAACCATGCCCAGTAAGGCGCTTGACTGGCCAGGGGGAAGGGCGAGCAACAACCAGAACACCGATTGGAGAGGAAGGTGAAGGACGTGCCACACTGATTGGCCACCCACCAATGACTAACACCAAAGGCGCGAGATGCTCGGCCAATCAGTGAGGAGGGCACGAAAGAACCACAAGAGGCAACGCGCTGATTGAAGGAGAAGCGCCGGCGACGTATGAGGGCGCGAAAGACCACCAATAAACGACACACTGGTTGGAGGGGAAGAGAGCTGACGTCAGACGAGCGACAAAACGACTCGCTCGCTGGTATTTCCTCTTCTCGTTGTTGGATTCCTTCCTGCCCGGACCTCTTTTCCTTTCTCTCCGTTTGGACCTCTTCCCTTGCGATCCGAAGATTGCCTCGCTTGTTGGGCATTGGAGAGACGTTGGAGCGCCGACGATCCTCTTGCCCGGCATTCACGCGGGGACGCGAGGCTTGCCGGCAGCAGCGTACGTGGGCCTGGGGGAGCGGAAGCGAGGACGCATCGAGGCCTGCTGAACGGGGGCACGGGGAGGCCTGCGTCGGACGACCGTGCTCAAGCCCGACGATTCCTGACGGACGCTGCATCCAGACAGATAAGCCACACCACACAGAGCCACAACGATTGCTTTTATTTAATTCTTCCTTTGTCCTGTTGTTGAAGTCTGAGTGGGATCCCAACCGAGGTTTATTCATTTATCGTCGCGTCCATTGTTCTCGGGTTCCGAATAATAAATCGTTCCTTTTTTGTGCATAATTCCATTTTCGTTTGTGAGTTACTTTTTGCAGGTTGAAGACTGTACGCGGACCGTCAGGTAAATCTCGCTGCTTCTTCTTCTTTCCTTTCCTCCCACGCATAGAGTGAAATTCGCCATTGTCCCGAACACCTCAAGTAAGCTCGATTGCTATTCGTGATTTCCCCGGTCTTAACCGAGGGGGAGTCATGCGACAATACATTTTTTGTGCTAAAAATGCACAAAATACTTGTGTTCCCCTTTAAGGTTTCCAAAATATCCACAATACTTTGATGTTTACAAAGCAGCCTTTTCTGCTGCTATTATCCACTTTTATCCGATGTTTAGGAACAGACTGAAACAACTGAGATGTGGCTGAAGGAGTAATCTTTAAACGGATATTCGCCTGGCATAGATATTCTCGTGTCGGCAGATAGTTAAGACAACTCTTGGACGAATAGCCGAACTGCTTTAACTCCGAGGCAACCAGCCGAATATATGGCGGTTAATTTCCGTGCACAGGATGGAAGAGATGCGAGGCATTTATACAACGAAAGACATGGGTTTATTCCCGAACCCACAAAACATGCAAACACCACAATAACTTCAACAATAATGATTTAATGACAATAAAGCAAATACGACGCGGATGAAATAAACGTTGAGGTAAAAACCGATTTCTCCAGAGGTACCTCATAGACCCGACTCACAAACATGACAGGGGAAAGATAAAATAAAAACAAAAAAAATCTCCCTTTTTGTGGTGTCACTTATCTGCGTCCCAAATGGCCCTTTTTAGCGACTTATGGCGGTTGTCATGTTCAGGCCTCCCGTGCCATAGTGCTCAATTCGGCGACGCTCGACAAAACCCCGTGCGTCTAGGCAAGTGGTGAAGCCGGCCTCCTCCGCCTCCGAATAGACTGGAGCCAAAACAACCCTAAAAGGGTCGATGCAGCAAAAGCTCCAAAAAGCGCGCATACTTTTTAGCACAAAAAATGGCCAGCGTCTTGTCCGCTCCGACCACCAAGCGCACTCTCCTTCTTCAAAACCCAGAGCCAATCAGCTCGTTTCCCTCCCAGTTCGCCCCACCCACGTCCTACGGCCCAATCTTGTCACTCGGAGCGTGGCCTGCCGGCTTTCTTGACCACTCTCTCTCCCCTCCCCCCGTATTCGCCGCCTCTTGTGGGCAGGGCCATTTTCTTATTAGGTACATGAGGGCAGGCTTAGTCCGATCGCGTCCTGCCTGCTTGTAGTTATAAAAAAAAAAAAAAAAAAAAAAAAAAAAAAAACACCTTTAGAGGCCATTTTTCCCCGCAAGCGGGGGTTGGCCTTTTTCGGGAACCGTGGTAGTTGTTGTTTTTCGGTCCCCTTTTTGAAGCAATGTTTTACGGCCGGATGCCCTTCCTGACGCCAACCCTTTTTGCCGCCTTTAACGACAAGCAGGGAATTACCAGTGAACTGGTACTCAATTAGCCGACCTCGGAAGGATGACAGGCTGAGTCAACCCCCCTGGCGTTAATTCAGCGATCGACCGGGTTTCGAACCCAGGATCCTAGGATCCTAAGCTGACACCCTAGCCGCTAGCCCAACACCAGGGCTTGTAGTTGATGGTTGTAATTTAAAGGAGGTTTTACATGACCGGCCATGGCAGGAAACACGTTAGGGTAAGACTCCAGAGGGTAAGCACACGCACTGGAGAAAATTATCCTTAAACCCTACCACTAATTAGCAGTGCAACACCCCATGTGGTGAACATTTAATCTTGGTTAACCCCCCCCCCCCCCCCCACCCCCCCCAAAAAACGTAAAAATATTCAGAAATGCAAATGGAGCAAGTGCATTGAAGTTAAGGGCCACAATCATGAATATTAGAGGCTGGCATGTCTTGGACTATTGTGTGCATCTCATTCCAAATAACATTTTTAACAGCCCTCATAGTCACGCATTTGGGAAAGGGATAAACTGCAGGAAGGAACATACCTTCCGAGAGGAGATAAATCCCGTGTATATTGCCTTCCTGTTATCTTCTTTCTTCTCAAAATCATCCTTTGACAACTCGATCTCATGGACATCCATCGAAGCTGCTGGCTTGGTAATCATCTGCACACACAAAATAAGCAGAAGCATCAAAGCAGCAGATTTGGGTGATGAAAAAAAGAAAAGTATAAACTTGTTACAACGTTGAATGTTTACACCGTGAAAAGCAATTAGTTCTGAGCTTTTTAATGTTGCTTGCCTTTTAACTTTTTTCTGCCTCCGCAGCCAAAAGCTGGAGGCTGGAGGAATTATGTTTTTGGATTGTCCGTCCATGCATCCGCCCGTCATTTAATTTTTGTTACTATAGTAACTTGTGAACCACTGAGGCTATTTCAACCAAACTTGGCAGAAGGTTCGATTGTAATACATCGATGAAGTGATTACATGTCGGGTCCAAAAGGTCAAAGGTCAAGTGATCTTTGATTGAAAATCTGTTACCACAATAACTTGTGACTGAAGGGATTTCACCTAAATTTGGCACAAATACCGACTCCACTACAAAGAGTGGATTACATTTTGGGATCAAAAGGTCAAAGGTCAAGTGAACTTCAATTGAAAATTTGTTACCACAATAACTTGTGACTGAAGGGATTTCAAATAAACTTGGCACAAGTTTGGACTGTAATACAAAGAGGAGTGGATTACATTTTGGATTCAAAAGGTCTAAGGTCTAAGGTCATGTGGCCATTAATTGAAAATCTTTTTTACCGCAATAACTTATGAACCACTGAAAAATACTTCAACCAAACTTGGCACAAGTCTAGACTGTAATAGAAAGTTGGTTCCATGCTCAAAAGATCAAATGTCGAAGTGCATGTGCTCTTTAATTGAAAATAATATTGCTATCACATTAACTTACGGCTGAAGGGATTTTGACTAAACTTGGCACATGTTTGGACTGTAATACAAAGATGAGTTGATTCAATTTTGGGTTCAACAGGTCAAAGGTCATGTCATGTGCCCATTTAAAATCCTTTTTCAGATCATAACTCCATTTGGAAGCATTCGCCCTTTTACATTCTCTTTTCTCTCGTGTGCTTTCTAATGTGGCCTTCAACTCTTCTTGTGACCATAAACAGATTAAATGTAACTGGCCGCACAGGTAGGTTGGCATCGCCATGGATACTTTCACGCAGATTTATATTTCCTAGTTTGATTTTTTTTTTTTTTTTGACAGGATCTAAGGCTCATGGAGGAGCAGTAACACATCGTGCACACTGATGTCAAACACACAAGACAACACCGGACAATATTTCAGACAAGCACAGCCAACGAGTTTGGGGAAAGTTAAATTCCAAGCAAAGAGCATGCTAGGTACCAGCGACACCATCTTCATGGCATATTTTTCTCTCAGCACCGAGCGGGACAAATGAAGGAATAAATTTCCTCCTACCCATGGGAGCCAAATGCTGAGCGTCAAGCAACATGTACCCTTTTTAAAGCCTTCGGTACGACTCGGCTAGTGTCAGAATCAAACTGCCGACCTTGCAGAGTGGACGCTCCGTCTAACCATTAGTCCAACAGAGTCTATTTGCATTCACAAAAGTTTGGTTTCACATATTAATGGCATTTAACGATGTCTATCGTCGATGCTAAAGTCAGGTAAAAATAACTAGCGCAACTTCTGGTAATGGTCCAATGCCCATCTGGCCTGTGAAATACTTGGAATATCCCCACCCACACCCCCACCGATTGTTGTGTTGGTAACCAAAACCCACAATCATGGCTACAATTTATCTGCCGATAATCAAAAATGTGGCAAGAGGAAAAGAAAAGAAAAAAGCGAAATTTCTGGTCTGGCGAACTGAAAAAGCTGTTGAAATTTACAGAACGGTCAAGATGGCCCAGCAAGGAAGTGTGTTCAAGAGCACTTTGTGGGCAAGAGGTTTTCAATGAAGACAATTAAGAACGATGTCCCGCACTGACTTCAAACAAATGCAAAACAAAGTCGATTCTGAGTAAAAGTCGAGGCCCTGACTTTCGAGGAAAAAGTATCGCCTAAAATGCAGGAAAAAAAATACGGTACGTACATTGAAAAAGTATCATTTTTGGCAGGTACATACAAGTTCAATTGCGAGTGGAAACAAAAGTCCATGTCAAATTGGTATCGCCGAAGTGCTTGATGGACGGGAATGACAAAGAACTTGATTGACAGGGTATGATAAAGCAGAGGAAGATGACGCACCCTGACACATTGTCCAATGTGAAACGATGCCTGCTTTCCGCCCACACCAAAGAATGAGATGTTGCTGTTGAGACTTCTCAAACTTTTACCACATTTGGCCTGTTTAGCACTGTTTTAATAGGAAAAGAGGGAAAACAAACAAACAAAAAGCCAAGAGAATAGGAAATGAAGGACACTATATATTGTATTTAAAAAGCATATGTGGTTCTGACTGTGAACACTGACAAGAGGAATCTGCTTGCTGTTCACTACACCCCCTAAGGAAAATATTACAGTGCAACCCAAAAGGTACAAAAACATTACATTATCCACCTTAAGGGAGTGGCTCTCAAATAATCACACATTTCCATTTATGGGCCAGCTCTCCATAATCAATCAATCCATAATCACGAGTTTCCTGTAAATCTATCACAATTCGCGTTATTAAATTGTTTGTTGACAACATTAAGTTACCATTTTGGTTTGCGATCGGAAGTAAAATGAAAGCCGGAAATGGGCGGAGGAATCGGTTGCCGTCAGCATTCCTGCCGCTCACAGTTCAATTCAGCCAATCGGGTGATTGGCAAATTTGAAGGTGTACGCCCCAGTGTGCAAGTGATCAAGTAACGGCCGCGCACACATTACAATATGTTGAAGAATCCTTTTTCTCCATTATGTGTCAGCTTGTGCCATGTGAGAGGGTGAGGATGAAGGCAAGTGAGGAAGTGAGGTAGGTTGAGCCTAACTCCTGTATTTTAAAAAAAACCCAATTAAATTGCCGACCACTGACTGTGTTACGAAGATGGAACCAAGTAGAAAATTTCTGAAATATTCTGTGTACCGGAAAGATGTCGTTTTTCAAAGAGGAAATGTAACTCCTCTCCGGCCTTGCTCCTCCAGCTCTCTCTGGGCTCTGTCCCCCAAATATTCCTACAGGTCGCACAAGATCTGCCTGCAACTCTCTTATGGTTAAACTGCCAAAATCAAGACTCTGCTCACCTTCACTCCTTCATTCCTCTTTTCTCCTGCCTCTGGAACAAACTCCCTCACTCTCTTCAATCCCACTCCTCCCACCATGTCTTTAAAACAGCTGTTCACCACCATCTATCTTCCCCCATCCAAAACCTTGATCTTTTCTACCCCCGCTAATTTCACCCCAAATCCACTTTTTTGAAATACCAACTTCTTTCCTGGAAGTCCTTGGTGTCCTTGTGTTTATACTTCTCCCACCCCCCCCCCCCCCCCTTCCCACGCCGCCTCCCCCTCCAACACATTCCCGATGTCCCTGCTCTCAAATGTTGTGTTTATGTGCTAAACCCTTCTCTCCCCATCTTGTCTACCGCTCCCCTCTTTATATACTTTGTTTGCTTGTTTGATTTGTTTGTGTGATAAATGTTAGCTCTTTCACGAGCTATGAAAGAAAAGTTACAAAAATACAATACAATTCAAATATCAAAATTCAATACAATTCAATATTCAATACAATTATAATTAAATATATAATTCAATACAATATTCAATACAAAATTCAATACAATTCAATACAATTCAAAATTCAATACAATACAATTACAATTCCGTATACAAAAAAGAAAAAAAGAAAAAAAAGGAATACATAACTTTTAAAAGGATATTACTTTCCGGCACACCGAATAGATCCAATGGTCTCTAAAAAGGTGAAACGTTAAGTTGTACTGAAATAGCAAAATTATAGGCAAGGAAATAACAGAAAAATACAGCAGCGCTGCACGTACGCTTCCGTGCTTTTTCTGCAGTGGACAAACTTGGAAGCACGGTAGATGGCCCAGTTGTTCAGCTCCTTGGTCGTCATGCCTCTTCCGTTGTCGATGACAATCACAGTGGTCTTGCTGAGTGAGTCATCATATACCTGCATTCGGGAAGGAGGAAAGTGACAGACGAAGAAAACGAGGGGTCATGCTAACAGCAAAAAGCCTTCATTATAAAGCATAGGCCCAAAGTTGTGGCTTTGACAGATACATACCACTCTGATTTCAATTTCTCGCTTTCCTTTATTATCAACAGTAGCAGCCAGGGAATTGTCAATCAACTCTGCTAAAGCATACGCTGAAATACAAGAATAAAGGGTGGGGAAAGTTGGAGCGGGGTGGATGCAGGTTCAAATTTAGCACACAAATGATCTCAGAACAACAAAATATATAAATAAGGACAGCAGAACAAAGAGGAGGTTGGGAGAAAGGAATAGAGGGATGGGTGGGTGGGGGAGGGATCAGGGTGATTGGGCATTACATGAAAGGGACGGTGAGGGTGGTTGAAAAAGGGTGGTTGGGGTGTGTATGGGGTGGTGAGGTGAGGTGTGGAGTGCAGTGGCATGGTGTGGAGTAGTAGTGTAGAGTGATGTTTGGTGTGTGCGGCGTGGTGTGGGGGTGGTGTGGAGTGGTGTGGAGTGGTGTTTGGCGAGTGTGGCGTGTTTAGGGGTGGCGTGTTGGGGGTGGCGTGTTGGGAGTGGCGTGTTGGGGGTGGCGTGTTGGGGGTGGCGTGTTGGGGGTGGCGTGTTGGGGGTGGCGTGTTGGGGGTGGCGTGTTGGGGGTGGCGTGTTGGGGGTGGCGTGTTGGGGGTGGCGTGTTGGGGGTGGCGTGTTGGGGGTGGCGTGTTGGGGGTGGCGTGTTGGGGGTGGCGTGTTGGGGGTGGCGTGTTGGGGGTGGCGTGTTTGGGGGTGTCGTGTTTGGGGGTGGCGTGTTTGGGGGTGGCGTGTTTGGGGGTGGCGTGTTTGGGGGTGGCGTGCGTGACGAGACGTGTCGAAAAATTCACAATTTTTGTGGACGGAAAATGCATCACATACAAAGACTATTACAAATGAAATCAATTCCTCCAATGTCAATGGCCCAAGGCTCCTTACGCAAGGGGTTGTGTCCTTCACTGGCGTAGTACTCGTACATGCCACTTTTAACCAGCGTGTCATAGTGTGGCAGAAAGTGCACCTCCACTTGAGTTGGAGATTCAAGCTGCTGCTTTGCATCAGATAGCACGCAGATTGTAGAGCGCTCAGTCACATGGAAAACTGCAACAGGTAACACGCACAATGTACAATGCTCTTACGTTCTGTCAAAGCAGTCTCTTGGCAAGTTTTACCCTCCTAGAATGGGTATCGATGGGACACGAGGTAACACAAGGCACTCTGCAGAATGAATGAATGAATGAATGATCGTTTTAAGGCCATTTTCCCCGCTAGAGCAGGGGTCAGCATTGCAGGCCCCATGACAATCATGGTTCCCTGTTTGAGGCAATGTTTTTATGGCCGGATGCCCTTCCTGGCGCCAACCCTCAGTCGCCTCTTACAATGCGCAGGGATACAGTGTACCTATTCTAAGCCAGGGTACACACCAGGATCATTCATCCCAGCAAGCTGGTACTCAATTTGCCGACCTCGGAAGGATGGCAGGCTGAGTCAACCCCCCCTGGTGTTAATTCAGCGATCGACCGGGATTCGAACCTAGGATCCCAGGATCCCAAGCCGGCACCCTAACCGCTAAGCCAACACCAGGCTGCAGAGGATGCAGGAATTTGCAATCTGATCCAGTTGCCAATGGCAAATCACTGACACCTCATGAAAGACTGGAGGCTATTTAACGTGCACCAACTACAGGGTTCGCACACCTGGGTCTATCATCAATTTCATGCATGTCCATCATTTTCCTTGCCAGTTTAACCTAAATAGCTAATTACAAAAAAAAAAAAAAAAAAATGCCAAGAGTTTTCCAAACAATAATAAACCTTCAATAAATAATGTTTGTCTCTATCCAGGAAACATGGTTTTATTTAAATATTATTAAAATCGTAGCCGTGATGCTGACGCAGCCCCCCCCCCCCCACCCCCCAGAATTTCCATGTGTTAAACGTTTCCCAGTGTGTACCCTGGATAAGAATAGGTACGCCGTATCCCTGCGTGTCGTAAGAGGCGACTAAGAGGGTTGGCGTCAGGAAGGGCATCCGGCAAAAAAAAAAAAGTCTCAAAAAGAGAACCATGACAATTACAACTACATATGGGCAGGGGTTAACAAGGAGAGATGCAGAAAATAGGGCAAAATGGAGAAGATTGTCATGGGGACCACAAGGCTAACCCCCGCTCTAGCAGGAAAAATGGCCTTTAAAATGCATGTTGTTTGTGTTGTTGAATATGGGCAGGGTACAGCCCGAAGTGGAGATCGGTTTCTGAGGTTTGGGACATGGAATGCAGGGACAATGACAGGGAGATCAGGAGAAGTGGTGGAAGTATTGGTCAGAAGAAGAGTGGACATATGTTGTGTGCAAGAGACGAGATGGAAGGGAAGTGGTGTGAGAATGGTGAAGGGTAGGCAGGGACAGAAATACAAGTTTGTGTGGCAAGGGTGCCCGGAAGGCGTGAATGGTGTTGGTGTCCTGTTTTCTGAGGAGTTTGTAGACAGTATGGTGAGTGTGACTAGAGTGAGTGATAGGTTGATGGTGAAAATGATGATTGGAAAGCTCTTGGTGAACGTCATCTCGGGATATGCTCCGCAGGTTGGTCGAAGCGATGAAGAGAAGGACAAGTTCTGGTGTGCGATAGAGAAGCTGATGGAAAACGTGAAAGATGAGGAAGTTGTTGTGGTAGGAGGAGACCTAAATGGACATGTGGGAAGGAGTATGGATGGTTTTGACGGAGTTCATGGGGGTTACGGATATGGTGTGAGAAATGGAGAAGGTGAAAGGATTTTGGAGTTTGCTGATGGAGCTGATTTGTTGATTTGTAATACTCAGTTTCAGAAAGAGGATAATAAGCTTGTTACATACACGTCAGGTGGGTCGACGACAACCGTTGACTACCTGATGGTGCGTAGGCGAGATAGGGGGCACCTCCGGGACACAAAGGTGATCCCGGGGGAGGAGGCTGTTTCACAGCACCACTTGGTTGTCTGCGACGTAAGGGTGAAAGGTGCGAGGAGAGCTCGGTGGGTGAAGTACCAACCGAGAATGAAGGTGTGGAGGTTGAAAGAGGTGACAGTAAGGGAGGCATTAAAAGAGAGGCTGAGTAGGGTCGAGGATGATGTGGTTGAGCTTGAAAGTGGTTGGATGTCAATGAAACCTAGTCTGTTGGGAGCCGTTGGTGAGGTATGTGGATGGACAAAAGGACCACCGAGGCACTCGGAAACATGGTGGTCGAATGATGAAGTTGGAAAGTGGATTGACGAGAAGAGGAAGAAGTTCAAGGAGTGGCAGAAGGCAAAGGGTACGGGACCAGAAAAAGCAGAGCATGAAAGTTATGAGGCAGCCAAGAAGGCTGCAAAGAAAGAGGTAGCAAAGGCGCAGGAGACATGTAGGAAAATGTTCGGAGAACACTTGGATTCGGAAGAGGGTCAGAGAGCGGTATTCAGGATTGCAAAGCAGATAGCGAAAGAGAGGTGTGATGTGATGGGGGTGAGTTGCTTGAAGGATGAAGTGGTACAAATCGTTGTGGACCCAGATGGAATTAAAGGAAGATGGAAAAGATATATGGAAATGCTGTTGAATACAGAGAATGAATGGGATGGCAACATAGAGAGTAACCCAGTTTTAGGACTGGCAGAGAAGATAACTGAGAAAGAAGTTGAGGAAGCGATAAAAGCAATGAAGAGTAGAAAAGCGGGAGGGCTGACGGGAGTTGTGGGAGAAATGTTGAAGGCAGCAGGAAGTTGGGGTGTGAAGAGAATGACAGAGATCTGTAATCTGGTGGTGAAAGAAGGCCGCATTCCAGTGGCTTGGGAACTGAGTACCCTCGTCCCTCTTTTCAAGGGGAAAGGTGACCCTCTGGAGTGTGGCTCGTACAGAGCGATAAAGTTATTGGAGCATGGAATGAAGGTATTGGAAAGGGTGTTGGAGAGGAGGATAAGGAAGAAGGTGAAGATCGACGAAATGCAGTTTGGATTTATGCCAGGAAGAGGAACGACAGACGCGCTCTTTATTGTGAGGCAGTTGCAGGAGAAGTACATAGAGAAGAGGAAGAAGTTGTTTCTTGGGTTTGTTGATCTGGAAAAGCATTCGATAGGGTTCCACGCGAAGTCGTGACATGGGCATTGAGGAAGTTAGGAGTGGAGGAATGGTTGATCAGAGTAGTGATGGCAATGTACAAAAGAGCGCGCACAGCTGTAAGGACGAAGGACCGGAACTGTGGTGAGTTTGAGGTGAAGGTGGAAGTGCATCAGGGGTCGGTATGAAGTCCATTACTATTTGTAGCTGTGATGGAGGTGCTGGCTCAGAACGTAAAGGAGGGTTTACCGTGGGAGTTGTTGTATGCAGATGATCTGGTGTTGATTGCGGAAAGTATGGATGGACTGAAGGAAAAGATGAACAAGTGGAAGGAATGCATGGAGACAAAAGGTCTGAAGGTGAATATCGGAAAGACGAAGGTG
The DNA here is from genome assembly GCF_964187855.1 of Myxine glutinosa. Lineage (NCBI taxonomy): Eukaryota > Metazoa > Chordata > Myxini > Myxiniformes > Myxinidae > Myxine > Myxine glutinosa. The sequence continues at coordinate 14,319 of NW_027618693.1, forward strand.
ATGGCAAGTGGTAAAGCATGTGGTGAGGTGGAAAGAACTGGGAAGTGGCCATGTGCTGTGTGCAGGAAGGGTGTCAGAGTGAACTCCATTTAATGTACAATGTGTGCTGAGTGGGTTCATCAAAAATGTAGTGGTCTGAGAGGGTCATTAACCAGTGTGGCAGCTACATTCAAATGTAAGGTGTGCACAGAGGGAGCTGCAGATGGAGGAAATGTTGAGTTGGATCTTGGAGACGGCGTGAAGCTGTAAGGTGTGAAAACATTTTGCTACCTCCGAGACATGCTGAATGGAGAAGGTGGATCAGATTCGGCAGCAGTTGCTGGAGTGAGATGTGCATGGAAGAAGTTTCGGGAACTGAGTGGCGTGCTGAGGAGGATGGGAGTGTCGTTGAAGCTGAAGGGAAAGGTGTATGCTGCATGTGTGAGAAGTGTTGTGATTTATGGGAGCGAGACATGGGTAATGAACGTAGAGCAGCAACGAAAGCTGGAAAGGGTGGAAATGCGAATGGTTCGGTGGATGTGCGGAGTATCGTTGAGAGAGATGAAGACAAATGATGAATTGCGAAAGATGATGGGAATAGAGCCTGTGATGGATGCTGTGAAGAGAAACAGTTTGAGATGGTTTGGTCATGTGTTGAGGAAGGATGAAAGTGACCGGTTGAGAAGAGTGATGGAAATGAATGTGGAAGGAAGTAGAGGACGGGGAAGACCGAGAAAGACTTGGCTAAAGATGGTCGAAGAAGAAATGCAGGCAAGGGGGTTAACAAGGAGAGATGCAGAAATTAGGGCAAAATGGAGAAGATCGTCATGGGGACCGCAACGCTAACCCCCACTCCAGCAGGGAAAATGGCCTTAAAATGCATGTTGTTGTTGCACTTGACAACTCACCAAATGATTCTTCATCACAGATTTGTTTTCTTTCCACATTGGTAAGTACAAAGACCTCCTCCGTGGGAATGTTTAACTTCTGCAGGAAAGATTGGGAAGAAAAAAGGAAAATAAAGGAGAAAGTGAGCAATAAGACCTCGTATCGCAAAAATGGGAAAGGTTAATATACAAACTACTACCCCTGGTGAACCGAAGACCTTTACTTCATCTAATATTTTGCCAAACCACGCCCGCAGCTCTCCGTGGCACAAAACCACGCCGGGCAGCTCTCCATGGCACAAAACCACACCCGCAGCTCTCCGTGGCACAAAACCACGCCCGCAGCTCTCCGTGGCAAAAAACCACGCCCCCAGCTCTCCGTGGCACAAAACCACGCCCCCAGCTCTCCGTGGCACAAAACCACGCCCGCAGCTCTCCGTGGCACAAAACCACGCCCGCAGCTCTCCGTGGCACAAAACCACGCCCCCAGCTCTCCGTGGCACAAAACCACGCCGGGCAGCTCTCCATGGCACAAAACCACACCCGCAGCTCTCCGTGGCACAAAACCACGCCCGCAGCTCTCCGTGGCACAAAACCACGACCCCAGCTCTCCGCGGCACAAAACCACGCCCCCAGCTCTCCGTGGCACAAAACCACACCCCAGCTCTCCGTGGCACAAAACCACGCCCCCAGCTCTCCGTGGCACAAAACCACGCCCCCAGCTCTCCGTGGCACAAAACCACACCCCCAGCTCTCCGTGGCACAAAACCACGCCCCCAGATCTCCGTGGCACAAAACCACGGCCCCCCAGCTCTCCGTGGCACAAAACCACGCCCCCAGCTCTCCGCCGCACAAAACCACGCCCCCAGATCTCCGCGGCACAAAACCACGCTCCCAGCGGCACAAAACCACGCCCCCAGCTCACCGTCGCACAAAACCACGCCCCCAGCTCTCCTTCACACAAAACCACGCCCCCAGCTCTCCGTGGCACAAACCCAAACCCCCAGCTCTCCATGGCACAAAACCATGCCCCAGCTCTCCGTCGCACAAAACCATGCCCCAGCTCTCCGTGGCACAAAACCATGCCCCAGCTCTACGTGGCACAAAACCATGCCCCAGCTCTCCGTGGCACAAAACCATGCCCCAGCTCTACGTGGCACAAAACCATGCCCCAGCTCTACGTGGCACAAAACCATGCCCCAGCTCTCCGTGGCACAAAACCATGCCCCAGCTCTCCGTGGCACAAAACCATGCCCCAGCTCTCCGTGGCACAAAACCACGCCCCCAGCTCTCCGCGGCACAAAACCACGCCCCCAGCCCTCCGCGGCACAAAACCACGCCCCCAGCTCTCCGCGGCACAAAGCCACACCCCCAGCTCTCCGCGGCACAAAACCACGCCCCCAGCTCTCCGCGGCACAAAACCACGCCCCCAGCTCTCCGCGGCACAAAACCACGCCCCCAGCTCTCCGCGGCACAAAACCACGCCCCCAGCTCTCCGTGGCACAAAACCACGCCCCCAGCTCTCCGTGGCACAAAACCACGCCCCCAGCTCTCGGTGGCACAAAACCAGGCCCCCAGCTCTCCGTGGCACAAAACCACGCCCCCAGCTCTCCGTGGCACAAAACCACGCCCCCAGCTCTCCGTGGCACAAAACCACGCCCCCAGCCCTCCGTGGCGCAAAACCACGCCCCCAGCCCTCCGTGGCGCAAAACCACGCCCCCAGCCCTCCGTGGCACAAAACCATGCCCCAGCTCTCCGTGGCACAAAACCATGCCCCAGCTCTCCGTGGCACAAAACCATGCCCCAGCTCTCCGTGGCACAAAACCATGCCCCAGCTCTCCGTGGAACAAAACCATGCCCCAGCTCTCCGTGGCACAAAACCATGCCCCAGCTCTCTGTGATGGGTTAAGAGACAAGAAGAAGTTAAGAGTTAAGTTAAGTTAATAAGAACCTCAAGTTAAGAGACACCTCATAAAGTAAACCACATGAAGACACCTCATAAAGTAAACCACATGAAGACACCTCATAAAGTAAACCACATGAAGACACCTCATAAAGTAAACCACATGGACACCTCATAAAGTAAACCACATGGACACCTCATAAAGTAAACCACATGAAGAGACACCTCATAAAGTAAACCACATGAAGAGACACCTCAAAGTAAACCACATGGAGACACCTCATTGAAGTAAACCACATGAAGACACCTCGTAAAGTAAACCACATGAAGACACCTCGTAAAGTAAACCACATGAAGACACCTCATAAAGGAAACCACATCAAGACACCTCATAAAGTAAACCACATGAAGAGACACTCATAAAGTAAACCACATGAAGAGACACCTCATAAAGTAAACCACATGAAGACACCTCAAAGTAAACCACATGGAGACACCTCATAAAGTAAACCACATGGACACCTCATAAAGTAAACCACATGGAGACACCACGTAAAGTAAACCACAGGAAGAGACACCTCATAAAGTAAACCACATGAAGAGACACCTCAAAGTAAACCACATGGAGACACCTCAAAGTAAACCACATGGAGACACCTCATTGAAGTAAACCACATGAAGACACCTCGTAAAGTAAACCACATGAAGACACCTCATGAAGTAAACCACATGAAGACACCTCATAAAGGAAACCACATCAAGACACCTCATAAAGTAAACCACATGAAGAGACACTCATAAAGTAAACCACATGAAGACACCTCATAAAGTAAACCACATGAAGACACCTCATAAAGTAAACCACATGAAGACACCTCATAAAGTAAACCACATGAAGACACCTCATAAAGTAAACCACATGAAGACACCTCATAAAGTAAACCACATGGACACCTCATGAAGTAAACCACATGAAGACGCCTCATAAAGTAAAGCACATGAAGACACCTCATAAAGTAAACCACATGGAGACACCTCATGAAGTAAACCACATGAAGACACCTCATAAAGTAAACCACATGAAGACACCTCATAAAGTAAACCACATGAAGACACCTCATAAAGTAAACCACATGAAGACACCTCATAAAGTAAACCACATGGACACCTCATGAAGTAAACCACATGAAGACGCCTCATAAAGTAAAGCACATGAAGACACCTCATAAAGTAAACCACATGGAGACACCTCATGAAGTAAACCACATGAAGACACCTCATAAAGTAAACCACATGAAGACACCTCATAAAGTAAACCACATGAAGACACCTCATAAAGTAAACCACATGAAGACACCTCATAAAGTAAACCACATGGACACCTCATGAAGTAAACCACATGAAGACGCCTCATAAAGTAAAGCACATGAAGACACCTCATAAAGTAAACCACATGGAGACACCTCATGAAGTAAACCACATGAAGACACCTCATAAAGTAAACCACATGGAGACACCTCATAAAGTAAACCACATGGACACCTCATAAAGTAAACCACATGGAGACACCTCATGAAGTAAACCACATGAAGACACCTCATAAAGTAAACCACATGGAGACACCTCATGAAGTAAACCACATGAAGACACCTCATGAAGTAAACCACATGAAGACACCTCATGAAGTAAACCACATGAAGACACCTCATGAAGTAAACCACATGAAGTAAACCACATGAAGTAAACCACATGAAGTAAACCACATGAAGTAAACCACATGAAGACACCTCGTATTCTCAGAAATCAAAAGAATAAAATGAAGCTTAACTTTGTCAAAGGGATCGAAGTTCTACAAATCGAAGTCAAGATCAGCAAAATAACAAATACGTCACAGATGTGACAACAGGTTTGCAGGACGAGTTTCGCATCGTTAATCGGTACCATTATCATGCAAACGGAACCCAGTAACGCCAATGACGTCGCGACGCCAATGACGTATCGGGCCTGGGAGGCCTGGGAGGCCCGAAGGGCGTGAATATGGGCTCGTGTGATGGATTCGCATTTTTTATCGTAACTGAACAAATTTTCTTTTGATAAACAAGCATTCTGAGTATTGCGCTGCAATACATGTCCCCTACCGGCAGTCTGTCGTCCGGAAAACTGTTGGGGAAATTACCAAGGGCTATTTACCCACAGGTTCTGAATCGTTCCCAATCGCTAATTACCTCAGGACGGGCTCACCTGTGATTCGCACTCGGGACTTCGATTTTTACACCTTGCAGTCAGGTCAGCAGAAGCACGACAACAAAAGTTGTTCATAAAGAACCGTTTGAGTCGCTAAATATAAGTAATTTATTATATTTTCTGGTTCACGATCAATGATCGATGTGTATATTATATATGTTGCTCGGCTTGGCTCCGCCCCTCCCGAAAGCGCGTGCTGCGTCGCGCTTTTGACGTTCGCGAGACGAGGCTGAGGGCGCGCGGTGCGGCTTGAGAACTCTCGAATAAACAAGAGATATCCATTTTTTAAATATTTTCGTTTAATTAACGATATCTGCCAAACCACGTGCCCTATCGCAAATTCCAAAAGGATATTTTAGTGGACTGACATGCTGAACAGATCTGACGTTTCCTCTCGCTCGATTGGATCAAACATGAGGGAGCGGCTCGGTTTTAAAGGTTCATGCTTTAAAACGTCATAACTCTGAAACCATGTGATGCATGACATCACCATTGTTCGTCATGGGTATGCGATTCTGCCTGCAAAGTTTGGCCTCGATCTGTTTGGCCGTTGCAGAGAAAAAGGGGTTTTCGTGTTTTCACGAAAATCAATATGGCGGCCGAACCACGTGATCTGTGACGTCATAATTACCATTAAAATATTCTCCAGACCGAGTCCCTCCTACGGTGAAAATTTGATCTCAATCGGTCCTATTATTGCAGAGAAAATCTTTTTTAAGGGAAATTAAAACTTAAAATGGCACTGAGTTAAGGAGCATCAGAATTATCAGAATTCCCAAAGTTCAAAGTGCCATAACTTTGTCAAAAATGATCGAAACGTCGTGAAGTTCGAACTTAATCTGTAACTTATCATGAGGAAACCATGTACCAAGTTTGAAATCATTAGCATTAAGAGTTTAGGGAAAAAAAAGTCCGGAAAACTGTTTTGCGTGACTGACTGATGGAGGGACTGACTGACGGAGGGACTGACAGACGGACGGAGGGACTGACAGACGGACGGAGGGACTGACAGACGGACGGAGGGACTGACAGACGGACGGAGGGACTGACAGACGGACGGAGGGACTGACAGACGGACGGAGGGACTGACAGACGGACGGACGGACGGCGTGCAAACCTATAGTCCCCTCCGGTGTACACCGGTAGGGGACTAAAAAGCAAAGCAATACGTGTCACAACCTTTTCGGAGCATCCAGGTAAGGTCATGCAAATTTAAAGCTTAACTTTGTCAAATTTTTATAATAAAGTTATTCAAAAACGAAAAAGCTGCCCAGGCCTCCCAGACCCGCACGTGCATCGTCGGGTTAACGGCCACAGTTATTCCCGCCTTAGGCCGTTTACGGGAGAACGTTTTTAGCCCAAGTCTTTCACGAACCCGCTGGTTAGGCCTGACCGCTCGACTCTTGCCCAATAAACCAAGTTACCGCGTTAGTCTCAAAGCCTCCTGTTCTCTCTGGATTTAAAGAGTAAAAATCCCTTAACAAAGTCGATAAATTTTTTTGCCAATGATCAATGGTATTTTTGTGTGGTGACGTTACGCACCAATCTTGAGATCATTACGTACTTACCTGTATCACGTGTTTTCTGAGCGCCGCGTAACTCCGGGGTATGACCAAGGGAAAAGGTGCCGTCTTGGTCGAGTCATTTCGCCGGTCGAATACAAACAGACTGAGCCGTGACGATACTTGGTTCTGCAGACCCACGGATCCTGACAAAGGCAACAGAGACATTTCACATCCGACACCAGCCCGCTCATTTGCGGCTGGCGCGTACGCCGGGTAGTCCATAATTTCGGGGGACAGACGGAAGTAATCTACTTCCTCTTCATTACTCTCGAAGAAACTTTCGAATGACTACAACTCCCCACATAATTCACAGTTTTTATTTTATCCTTTAAAAAAAACGACCGCCGAAGAAGCCTGGATGAAAAACAAAACTATCCAGGTTTGCTTTCCATGTAATCCAAACACCACCCAGCCGCCACAGATCAAAACATTTCTGAGTTCCTACCAATATCAATGTGCGCACTTGAGGCGTCCATCGTTTCCGGGGACGGTGGGTATCTTCTTCTTCCTTTTCTTCTGCTGCCTCCTCGCCGCCTTTATACGCCAATAAAAATTCGAAGGATTATTATTTCCCACATAATTTACACATTTTTTATTTCATTACTTGAACAGAGGTCCAAGAAAGAAGCCTGGATGAAAAAGAAAACCATCCATGTTTGCTTTAAAAACATTTTTATCCAAACAACACCACCCAGCCACCACAGATCACGGACGTATATAAAAATATATATATAATATATATATTTTTTAAAATTATATACGTCCGTGTTCTTACGTCGTTGGGGAAAAAAAAGCAATCTTGGACTGAACTGAAAGATGTCCGTTTCGATCAAACGTGCCGTGAAAATGCCATTTTGTTTTTCGCAATACACCGCTCCAATCGGTTACATTAGGGACTAGGGTTTGTGCAAAGATGTTTCGCAAGAAATGAATTACATGTTGATGTTGCTGAAGAGGAAACGTGTAATTACCTGCGCAACCAAAGTTGTGTTTGCACCCCTGTCTGTCTGTGAATAAGATGTCTCATATATATCATATGGAGAGGTTGTGTGTGTGACGAGGACGAATAGATTCGATTTTGGTGAAGTTCTGAATATGGATTCGGATATGAGGATTATTTAATTTTTTAAGTGATTCTTCACCATTGAGGAGAGATCGGGCCAAAACTAACATATATATATATAGCAGAATATCTCAAAAAGTTATGGACGGATTTGGACGAAACTTGGTGGAGAGGTTGGGTGTGTGACAAGGGAGAATCGATTCAATTTTGGTGAAGATCTGAATATGGATTCGGATACTAGAATTATTTAATTTTTAAGTGATTCTTCACCATGGGCATTGTGAGTTCGGGCCAAAACCAACATGAAGGAGGATATCTCAAAAAGTTATGGACGGATTTGGACGAAACTTGGTGGAGAGGTTGGGTGTGTGACAAGGAAGAATTTATTCGATTTTGGTGAAGATCTGCACATGTATTCAGATACCAGTACGAAAATTATTTAATTTTTAAGTGATTCTTCACCATGGAGGCCTTGCATCACGTGAGCGTCGTCCATGGCAAACGGTTCTGACCGCCATCTTGGGTGGCACAAACAACATGGCGGGAAAGCTGTCGTTTGATCAGACGGACCTGTCGGTTTAGGCCCGTAGCTTGCCCGTTGAGGCGTTTTCGCGGTATTGCGAGAAACTGAGGCTGTGTCATCTGCCTGTGGACCCGGACGCGACAGCAATTACACAATGGTCCAAGGATCGCGATGTTCTTCCTAACCTTTCCTACCCGGACATATTGATATACTGTGGCGGACACGAAAGCCCACTGGCGTGGTGACATCATTCCGCGCACCAAGTGGGCGGCGGCCACGCCCGAGAGAGAGGCGTGGCCTCAAGATATACACGGGGCACGCAGCCCGGAGCAGCTCAGTGCTGCAGTTTGAGTACTTTCAATAAAGACTCTTTTATGAACCGCGTTGTCCGCTTGCTCCTTGCGTAAGCATTAGCATGCGCAGCATCGCACTTCATATGGTGACCTCGACGTTGGATCTGCCATAGCGATCCTTCCGAACACGACGCCATTGCAATGGCAAACAACAACGCAATGTCGATTAAACTTCCCGAATTTTGGGAGGCTCAGGCCGAAGTCTGGTTCGTCCAAGCCGAAGCCCAATTTCAGCTTCGGCGCCTCACCGGCGACGACACGCGCTACTGCCATGTCGTCCCCTCCCTCGGGACCGGCACGGCCGCTCGAGTTGTGTCCGTCCTTCGCCACCCACCGGACGGCCACAAGTACGAGGCACTCAAGCGGCTACTCCTAGCCACGTTCGGCCTCACGGACGACGCATGGGCCGACCGCCTCCTGGATCTCCCTGAGCTCGGCGACACGCGCCCGTCGGTCCGAATGGACCATATGCTGTCACTGTTGGGCGACGAAGCCCCGGTTCTCTATTCCGGGCGCTTTTCCGTCGCCAACTTCCAGCGCAGGTTCGCCTCGCGTTGGCCGGGACCGTGCTAACGGAACCCCGAGCATTGGCAGCCGAGGCGGACAGGTACTTCGCGGCTTCGGATACGCGGGCGAGAGTCGGTGCGGCCGTCACGGACCTCGAGGCTGATGCTGCTGATGATGCTGATCCACAGCATCAGCTTACACAGCATACGCAGCATGCTGATACGCACCTCATGACCGCCGCCACGCCCCGCCCACCGCCGCGGCGAAAACCGCCACCGTGGGGAAAACCGCCAACTCCCCCGGCCTGGCGGAGCCAGCCGCACTCCTCCAGCTCCACCACCTGGTGCTGGTTCCACGCCAAGTTCGGCCACGAGGCTCGGCAGTGTCATCCGCCATGCTCCTTCAACAGGTCGGGAAACGGCCGGGCCGGCGCTCAATAGTGGCGATGAGCGCCGGCCGTTCGAGCAGCCTGCTGTTCATAACGGACACCTTATCCGGGCGCCGTTACCTGTGCGACACGGGAGCGCAGGTGAGTGTCGTTCCCGCCGGTACGTCAGACAAGCACGCCGCGAGCGGGGGCCCCGCGCTGCTTGCCGCGAACGGGACGCCCATCCGTACGTACGGAAAACGCTGCCTCTCTCTGCGGTTCGGAGGGCAGGTTTTCCGATGGACGTTCGTCACCGCCGACGTGCCCATGGCACTGCTTGGCGCGGACTTCCTGTGCGCTAATGGGCTCCTGGTCGACGTAAAGCACAGACGTCTTGTCCAGGCCGAGACGTTCACCTCGCTCGCTTGTGCGCTGCCCAGCTCGTCGAGCAGCTCAACGAGCGGCTTGCCAAGCGGCTTGCCGAACGGTTCGGTTCCGGCCACGTTGATCTGTACGCTTCCGGCAGCGGACGAATTCACCCGCCTCCTCGCCGGCTTCCCGGCCCTCACGCGGCCCACCTTCTCGGCGGGGGCCGTCAAGCACGGGGTGGCCCATCACATCCCCACCGTCGGGCCACCGGTCTACGCCCGGGCACGCCGCCTCGAGCCGACGAAGCTGGCGGTGGCAAAAGCGGCGTTCGTTACCCTGGAGCGACTCGGCATCGTTCGGCGCTCGGAGAGTGCTTGGGCGTCGCCGCTGTACATCGTGCCGAAGCCCGGCAGGGGATGGCGACCGTGCGGGGACTATCGCCGTCTCAATGACGCCACCACTCCCGACCGCTACCCCGTCCCCCACATTCAGGACTTTTCCGCCCGTTTGGCGGGCATGTCCTTCTTCTCGAAGGTGGACCTCATACGCGGCTACCATCAGGTCCCCGTCAGGCCGGAGGACGTCCCGAAGACGGCGGTCATCACGCCATTCGGACTCTTCGAGTTCCTGCGGATGCCCTTCGGTCTGAAGAATGCGGCTCAGGCGTTCCAGCAACTGATGGACAGCATCCTGCGCGACTTGGATTTTGTCTACGTCTACCTGGACGATATCCTCGTCGCCAGCGCGTCCCGCGAAGAGCACCTACGCCACCTCCGCACGCTCTTCGAACGCCTGGGAGTTCACAATCATGGCCTGATTGTGAACCCCGCAAAGTGCCGGTTCGGCATTGCCGTAATCGATTTTCTGGGGCACCGTGTCACCAGGCACGGAGCCGTCCCTCTGCCGGCCAAGGTGGAGGCGGTGAAGGGGTTTCCGTGCCCCCGCACGATCAGAGGGCTGCAGGAGTTCCTGGGCATGGTGAACTTTTACCATCGGTTCCTGCCCCGTATCGCCCAGCTCCTGCGCCCCCTGCACGAAGCTCTCCGAGGTAAGCCGGGCAAAGGCGACGTTACCTGGACCGAGCAGATGGACACGGCGTTCACGGGCGCGAAGCTCGCCTTGGCTAATGCCACCATGCTCGGGCACCCGGCGCCCGATGCACCAATCGCCCTCACCACCAACGCCTCGGACTACGCCGTGGGCGCGGTGCACGAGCAATGGGTGCGTGGAGCTTGGCAACCGCTGGCGTTCTTTAGCCGGCAGCTTCGCCCGCCCGAACGCCGTTACAGTACCTTCGACCGCGAGTTGCTCGGGCTTCACTTGGCGGTCAGGCACTTCCGCCATCTGCTCGAGGGCCGTGCGTTCACGGCCTTCGTCGACCACAAGCCGCTGATCTTCGCGATGGGCAAGGTCACCGAGCCGTGGTCGGCCCGGGAGCAGCGTCACCTCTCGGCCGTGTCCGAGTACACGACAGACATCCAGCACGTCGCGGGGAAGGACAACCCGGTGGCGGATTGCCTTTCCCGGGCCGTCACCCACGCAGTCCACCTCGGCATCGACTATGCCCGGATGGCAGCGGACCAGGCCGCTGACCCCGACGTCCAGGCCTTGCGGACCGCCATCACGGGCCTCCGCGTCACCGAGGTGCCGTTCGACGGCGCGGGCGCGGCCCTCTTGTGTGACGTCTCCCTCGGGCGGCCTCGCCCCATCGTGCCCGCGGGCTGGCAGCGCCAGGTGTTTGACGCCATCCACGGCCTGTCCCACCCGGGCGCGAGGGCCTCCCAAAGGTTGATCGCCGACAAGTTCGTCTGGCATGGCCTCCGGAAGGCCGTCCGCGGCTGGGCCAGGACGTGCCTCACGTGCCAGCGCGCCAAGGTGCACCGGCACACCCAGGCCCCGTTGGCCCCGTTCATGGTGCCGGAACGCCGGTTTGACCACGTCCACGTGGACCTGGTGGGACCTCTGCCTTCCTCGCGGGGTTTCACCCACGTCCTCACCATGGTGGACCGCACCACCCGGTGGCCGGAGGCCGTGCCCTTGGCGTCGACGACGGCGGCGGACGTCGCGCAGGCTTTCATCGCCACCTGGGTCGCTTGGTTCGGTGCCCCCTCAGACATCTCGTCCGACCGCGGCCCCCAGTTCACCTCGGAGCTCTGGGGGGCGGTCGCGCAGGGGCTCGGGGTCCGGCTGCACCGAACCACGGCCTACCACCCCCAGGCTAATGGCCTGTGTGAGCGATTTCACCGCTCATTGAAGGCCACGCTCCGGGCCACCCTCTGCGACGGCGGCTGGGTCGACAGGCTCCCCTGGGTCCTGCTGGGCCTCCGGACAGCGCCCAAGGAGGACCTGCGCGCATCCGCGGCGGAGTTGGTCTTCGGGCAACCACTGCGGGTGCCGGGCGAGTTCCTCCCCGACTCCACGGCACCATGGTCCGCGGCACAGCAGCGCTCCGCTCTGCTGCAAGAGACCGCCCAGAGGTTCGCCCCGGTGCCAACGGCATGCCACGGGCACCCACCGACGCACGTCGCCCCGGAGCTTCGCACGGCGGAGTACGTCTTCGTCCGCCACGATGCCCACCGGACACCACTGCGGCCCCCGTACGACGGGCCTTTCCGCGTGCTGGAGACCGGGGCGAAGCACTTCACCCTGGACATCGGCGGTACTCCTGACCGCGTTTCTGTAGACCGCCTCAAGCCGGCCCACCTCGACGTGGACCATCCACCGCCAGTGGCCCGACCCCCGCGTCGGGGCCGCCCCCCTGCGGGCGGACCCCCGGCACCGCCCAGCCCCGCCGCCACACCGCCCCCCGGTCCTGCACCCATCCCAGGGGCAGCCAGAGGCATCCCACCTGGCATCCCTGCACCCCGGACGCCGCCGATCGCCAGGGGGCGCTTCGGCCGGGTCATCCGTTTGCCCCGCAAACTGGCCCTCCAGGTGCGCGGGAATTCTGGGGGGGGCACGTGTGGCGGACACGAAAGCCCACTGGCGTGGTGACATCATTCCGCGCACCAAGTGGGCGGCGGCCACGCCCGAGAGAGAGGCGTGGCCTCAAGATATACACGGGGTGCGCAGCCCGGAGCAGCTCAGTGCTGCAGTTTGAGTACTTTCAATAAAGACTCTTTTATGAACCGCATTGTCCGCTTGCTCCTTGCGTAAGCATTAGCGCGCGCAGCATCGCGCTTCAATACAACCTTTTCATTGACAGCACTGTTAGTCCTTACACCTTCGGGCTTCGGGCCTACAAGAGCCTGGAGGCTTATAAATATTTTGTAGCTGGTTTCGTGTCAGATGTGCTTTGCGTTCGGACTGATAACAGCATCCGAGTGCTGACAGCAAAGGTGAGTCAAAGGTAGAGATATCTTGTTGAGAATCGAGTACTTTAGATAGACTACTTGCTGTTGTAATTTTTGTTTTTATTTTCAAATGATATGAAAATATATTGAGACTAAAAATCAGTAAACAATGGCTCAGTTTTATTTGTGTTGTGTTGTGTTGTGTGTTGTTTATCTTTGCCTTGCAAAAAAAGAACTGAATAGTGTCAATTATAGAAGCAATAATATTTATTAATTTACATGTTAAACAAGTCTTGGGAAAGAAAAAGTTTCAAAATGAAATGCTACATTTTCAGACCACCTTGATATTACATAAAAGGTTTGACAGAACATAATGAAATATGTATCTGGTCACTTTAATGCTGAAAGAAGTTTGATATGTTGAACATTAATAATAATAACTAGCCGAAACCCGTGGAACATCCACGGAAGGGAGGATGTGGTGTATGGATGGCATAGGGGATTTGCTTGTCCGAGTAAGAGTTCGGAAGAAAGATGAGAATGAAGAGTGCGTATATGAACAACGTATTTATTGCAATCTACTTAAATGACAACGCTACGATATACTTTTGAAAAATGAATGGATTCGTAATAGGAATCGGCATAGCACCACTCTGGGATTGTCCACTCAGTGGACGGCTTGCTGTCGCCTTCGACTGTCCAATCAGCGGACGGCTTGCTTCGCCTTCGCCCAGCAGACGCCAATACGATGGCGTCGTAAGATGGCGTCGTATCGGCAGTTAATCGGATGCTTTTGGGCCCCAACGTCGGCTAATTCAGATTTTTCGAGTATGGCTGTACGTGATAAACAAAGAGCGCGGTTCGTAGATCGTAAATCCATTAGTGCCGTGGGCATCGGGTCACTGGGTGCGGCGTAAAAGGGATAACAAAGTCGAGTCCTTACGCTATTATTATATAGATAATTGTTATTTTGTAAACAGTGTTATGTTTGGATGTGCCAGAGAGAATATCATGCATATATTATTTCATCAATCAAAGGGTACAACAGATGGACACATATTGCATGAAGCAGCACACACAACAGCCATTTTGTCAACAATGTTTACATCATCTTCTGCATCACCACAAACTAAAGAGATAGGTATTGGTCCTCCATCATGGTGTACTTTTGTTTCCACTGTCCGATCACGCGCTCAACATGACTGCGAACATGAGCAATTTCTCGTATTTCATCAACTTCTCGTCGTGATAGCTGTTTTCTCCCTTTAGTGAATGCTGGAATTTTCAATTCGGCACAATAAATGCCAACAGAATCTTCAAGAGTGAATCCTCGGTCTGCTCGAATAACGTCCCCAGGTAGAAAATTATTCAGGATTCCACAGTTTTCTGTGATATATTTGTCTGAGACACGTCCACCCCATCCTTTGGAAATGTAAGAAATACTACCTTGGGGGGTAATTGCGATAAGAAACTTAACAGTGTTGTGCTGTTTGTACCTGCTCTAAGTCTGCGCTCGAGCTTTATAATCTGACGGTTTTTCAATAAACACCTCTGAACAGTCCAAAATGCACACACAATTCCTGAAACATCTCTGGAACTCGAATGGCTGGGTACACCTCAGTTCAGCATGAGTAATAATAATAATAATAATAATAATGCATTTATTTTGCATAGCGCTTTTCAGGGAGCCCAAAGACGCTTTGACAGAGTGCAAGACATAATGCATAGCAAAACATAAAAACAATTGCAAAAAACAAGAATCAATAGGGAAATATTCAAAGCACAAAGGAGGGAGAAGGAGAGGAGATAGTCAGGGGTTAGATGCTGTGGGTTAAATGTTGAATGCAGTGTTGAACAGGGAGGTATTAAGTGATGTTTTGAATGTGGTGAGTGAGGAGGAGTCTCTGATGGTGTGAGGTAGTGAGTTCCAGAGGGTGGGAGCAGCGATGGAGAAGGCCCTGTCCCCCCAGGATCTGAATTTGGTCCGGATGGGGGGGGGGGTCAGGAGGTTGGTACCAGCAGAGCGGAGGTTGCGGTTGGGAGTGTGTCTGGAGAGGAGGTCAGCCAGGTAGGATGGGGCCAGGTTATGGAGGGCTTTGTAGGTCAAGAGGAGGATTTTGTACTGGATTCTCTGGGGGATGGGGAGCCAGTGAAGCTTGTAAAGGACGGGGATGATGTGGTCACGGGTCCGGGAATGGGTGAGTAGACGGGCAGCGGAGTTCTGAATGTATTGGAGTTTATTGGTGATTGTTGAGGGTGAACCATAGAGGAGGCTATTGCAGTAGTCCAGACGGGAGGTGATGAAGGCGTGGATGAGGGTTTCTGCAGCCATGGAGGAGAGGGATGGACGGAGACGGGCGATGTTTTTCAGGTGAAAGGAGGCTGTCTTTGTGATCTGTTTAGTGTATTTGTCGAAGGAGAGAGTTTGGTCAAAGATGCCAAGATTCCGGATGTGAGGGGAGGTGGATACTGGGAAACCGTCGATGTTGAGGGCAAAGTTATTGGTGGATTTTATGAGCGTTTTTGGGCCAATGATGATTATTTCAGATTTATCATAGTTAAGTTTGAGGAAGTTAATTTGAAGCCAGGATTTTATTTCAGTGATGCAGTTTGTCAGGATAGAGTGGGTGGCGGTGGAGATGGACTTGGTGGAGATGAAAAGCTGGATGTCATCGGCGAAACAGTGGAATTGGAGACCATGACGGCGGATTAAGTGACCGAGGGGGGACAGGTAAAGGATGAAGAGGAGGGGGCCAAGAACTGAACCTTGGGGGACACCTTGGGGGAGGGGAGCAGTGGGGGATTTGCAGTTATTGATGGAGATGAACTGGCGTCTGTCAGAGAGGTATGATTTAATCCAAGAGAGGGCAGTGCCAGTCAAGTTAAAGGTGGTTTCAAGTCGGGTGAGGAGGATGGTGTGATTGATGGTGTCAAAGGCGGCGCTGAGGTTGAGGAGGATGAGAATGTTGAGGTTGCCGGCGTCAGAGGAGAGGAGAAGGTCGTTGGTGATTTTGAGGAGAGCAGTTTCAGTACTGTGGTTGGAGCGGACGGATTGGAATGTTTCATACAGGTTATTGGCAGAGAGGTGATGTTTGAGTTTAACGGCTACAGCGCGTTCCAAAACTTTCGACAGAAAGGGTAGGTTGGAGATGGGTCTGAAGTTGTTTCGGGTGTCAGGGTTTAGTCCAGGTTTTTTCAGAATTTTTTTTTTTTTTTTTTTTTTTTTTTTTGTATACAATATCGAGGCTCGTGAAAGAGCGAACATTAATCACATGAACACACAGAAAGACAAACCGACACATAAAACATATAACATAGGGAGCGGTAGACAAGATGGGGAGAGAGGGGGAAGGACACAAACGCAACATTTGAGAGCAGGGACCGAGAGACATGGAGACATCGAGAGATCTGAGAGAGGGCGAGGGCTTTGGGGGGGGGGGCGTGGGAAGGGGGCAGTGGGAGAGGTATAAAACATATGGACACTGCCAGGACTTCCAGGAAAGAAGTTGGAATTTCAAACAAGGTGGATCTGGGGTGAATTAGCGGGGGTAGAAAAGATCAAGGTTTTGGATGGGGGAAGATAAGAGATGGTGGTGAACAGCTGTTTTAAAGACCTGGAGGGAGGAGTGGGATTGAAGGGAGTGAGGGAGTTTGTTCCAGAGGCGGGAGAAAAGAGGAATGAAAGAGTGAAGGTGAGCGGAGAGCCGAGATTTCGGCAGTTTAACCATCAGAGGGTTGCTGGCAGATCTTGTGCGACCTGTAGGAATATTTGGGGGACAGAGCACAGAGAGAGCTGGGGGTGCAAGGCCGGAGAGGAGTCGGTAGAAGACAGAAAGACCACCTACCTGCCTGCGGTGAGTGAGTGAAAGGCCCTCAGAGATAGCTTCATCGCGGGAGATTCCAATAATTCTGAAAGCTTTGGTTTCAACAGCGTGAAGCCGAGCTAGGTGTGAGGCAGGAGCACCGGCCCATAGGGGAGAACAGTATTCCATTGAGCTGCGGATGAAAGCCTTGTATGTGGTGAGGAGCTCAGGTGTGCCGAGGAAGGACTTCGCACGACGGAGGATGCCCAGTCGGCGACTGGCTTTGGAGGCCAGCTTGGAAATGTGGTTTTCCCAAGAAAGATCATGGCAGATAGTGAGACCCAAAATCTTGAGCGACAGAACTTCTTGGAGAGGATTGTTGAGAAAGTAGATGGGAGGGTTGTCCAGTCGATCTTTTCGGAGAGACATAGTAAGAGTGTGAGATTTGTCAGGATTGAAAGACATGTTCCACTTGTTTGACCAGTCTGTGATTTTGTCCAGGTCTTCAGAGAGTGAGGAGGCAGCAGACTGCCGATCTGAGGGAAGAGGAATGGAGCGGCAGAGAGTGGAGTCATCAGCAAAGAGATAGAGAGGATTTTCGAGAGAGTCAGAGAGATCATTGATGAAGACCAGAAAAAGCACGGGGCCCAGAACACTGCCTTGGGGAACTCCAGCCTGAACAGGAAGAGGAGATGAGAGAAACCCATTCAGGGCCACACGTTGACGACGACTAGAGAGGAAGTCCGCCAGCCATGCGTGGAGATTTCCATGGATACCAAAGGAGGAGAGTTTGGTGAGCAGAGCGGGGTGATGGGGGTAACAGCAGCAATTTTGAGGGATGGTGGGACGATGCCTGTGGACAGGGAGGAGTTTATTGTTGCAATGATAAGTGGAGAGAGAGCAGGAAGGTAGGCCTTGACAAAGCTGGAGGGGATGGGGTCAAGAGTGCAGGTGGCAGTTTTCATTCCTATGAGGAGTTCAGAGAGGTCAGTAGGGGAGATTGGGGAGAATTGAGACAGGGGATGGCAGGATAAGGGGGGGCAGGTGGTTTGAGGGGGAGCGGGTGCGGCAGTGGTCAAGCTGTTGTAAATGTTTTCAACTTTGCGTTGGAAGAATGAAAGGAAGGAGATGTAGTTGTCTACTGTGAATGACTGGGTGGTGGTGTTCAGGGGGCTGAGGAGTTTGTTTATTGTAGAGAAGAGTGCTTTTGGGTTTCCGGAGCCAGAGTGGATAATTTGAGAGTAGTAGGCGGAGCGGGCGTGGGAGAGGGCATCTTTGTAGTGTTGTAAGTGGTCCTTGTAGGCTTGGGAGTGAATTGTGAGACCTGTTTTATTGCGGAGTCTTTCAAGTTGGCGAGCACGAGTTTTCATCAGGCGGAGTTCAGGGCTAGACCAGGGAGCAGAATGGGTGAAAGAAACTGTTTTGGTTTTTATAGGCGCAAATTGGTCAAGGCAGGAGGAGAGAGTGTGGTTGTAGTAGTCAGTGAGATCAGAAGGGTTGTGGAGGTCAACGAAGGGAGAAGTGGACATTTTTTCAGAGAGGGTGGATGAGAATGAGGTCGGTGAAAGAGCGTTTAGCTTACGGAAGTTGATAGTGCGATAATGCCTTGGTGTTGGGGCGGGGATGTTGATGGTCATCGTGATGGCTAAGTGGTCAGAGAGGGTGAGGTCGGAGCCAGAGAGATGGTGCAAGATTAATCCAGTAGAGCAGACAAGGTCCAAAATGTGACCACGGTTATGGGTAGGAAGGTTGACATGTTGAGTGAGGTTAAAGCAGGTGAGTAAATCAGTGAAGTCAGTGGTTATCGTGGAGTCAGTGGAGTCCATGTGGATATTGAAATCACCAAGGAGGAGGATTGAGGGGGAGAGGGAACATAGCTGGGTCAGAAAGTAGGAGAAGTCAGACAGGAATGATGGGTGTGGTTTGGGAGGGCGGTAGACAACAGCCATGACTGACTGTGTGTGACCAGAGAGTTTAAAAGCCAGGTGTTCAAATGATGGAGCAGACGCGATGGAGATGAGGCTGGTCCTGATGTCTTGTCGGTGAATAACGGCAATTCCACCACCTCGGCCCTACGAGCGTGGTTTATTGATGTAGGAATATCCATTGGGTGTGGTGAGGTTGAGTGCGAAGTAGTCCAGAGGTTGTTGCCAGGTTTCAATGAGACAGAGAAAGTCCAGTTTATTTTCCAGGATGTAGTCGTTGAGGATGAGGGATTTGTTGTTGAGGGACCGGGTATTGAACAGGGTGAGCTTGATGTTGTTTTGTATGGCGGGGATGAACTCAGGTGATTTGGCCAGGGTTCGCAGACAGGAGGTGCGATTGTGTGCGTTGCTGTGACCAGGTGTGCTGGGACGATGAGTGGGAGTGCGCTGAGCCGACCAGAGGACGGGGATGGAGTGACCTGATTGTAAATGAACAAACTTACGACCGGAGCCACGGTGAATGTACCTGGGTCATCGCAGGAGTCCATTGGATTTGATTGCAGAGATGCATGAAGGGGTGGAGCGGGTATTAAGCAGAAGAAGCCTTGCGGCGGAGTACCGCAGAGCCATGCCAGGCAGGAGCGAAGAGACGAGCAC
Source organism: Myxine glutinosa (assembly GCF_964187855.1). Classification (NCBI taxonomy): domain Eukaryota; kingdom Metazoa; phylum Chordata; class Myxini; order Myxiniformes; family Myxinidae; genus Myxine; species Myxine glutinosa. Next base: position 33,757 of record NW_027618693.1, read on the forward strand.
GAGGCCAAGGTTGAGGAGGCGAAACAATGGCCACAACCCACGGGAGCGGGCCCGAGGAAACAGCGAAGGAGCCGGGCAGGTGAAGCCAGGAGCAGAGCCGGGACCGAGCAGAGGGCAGACAGGAGCGAAGAGACAAGCACGAGGCCAAGTTTGAGGAGGCAAAGCGGCAAATGCAGCGGCAAACGACCGCCGCCACTAATCAAGATCACGGCGGCAAACCGCCACCACCACCGCTGCAAACAATGGCCACAACCCACGGGAGCGGGCCCGAGGAAACAGCGAAGGAGCCGGGCAGGCGAAGCTAGGAGCAGAGCCGGGACCATGCAGAGGGCAGACTCAATGGCCAAAAATCCGCCACGACCACCAGAGAAGCAAGCTAAAGACAATGGCCCAGTCGGAGAAGCGGCGAGCAAGCGACGCCAGCGTCCTCTCCGGACCGGACCGGAAGCGGCAATCAAGCCAATCTTATCAAGAGTAGGCCATCTTATCAAGGGTCTCAGTCTTATGTACAAAACATGAATCCACTTCCTGAAAATTCTAGATGTAGTAGAAGGACTAACGCCAAATCTGTATGCAAGATCTTCACCCTTTAAATTCAGTCGCAGTCTCATCAATACAATCATCAGCTGCTGGAAATTTGTCAAAATCCGAGATTGAAAATCTTTCACACATGGATACAGTATCTGCAAGAGGCACATTAAAGTCGCAAAATTAGGCAAACCGGTGCGGAACAAAACCTTCTCATCAACCTGAAATCTTTTCTCATTTAGAGACAGTTAATGCTTTTCACATACTCTTCATTTTCCTTTCTCAATGAATTGAAGTCAAAGGAAGATCTTGTCCCCAACTCGCTGATGTCCTTCATGGTCAATTCTGTTTGGCATGCCACAGGTGTGCAAGTTTCATCATAAACATCTTCGACATCATCGTCCAGGTGAGTGAGTACCATGAGAGCATTGGCTGCTCCTCGCCTCTTCATGGACTCCTCTCGCTTCCCACGTCGCTCTTGCACGTTATTGTATCTATAATTAATATAAGATGAAATTCATGTACTATAGATACTATATAGTGTGCTTAAGAAATTAATCTATGAATTAAAAATAAAGGCTCTACCTAAAAACTGCTGAGGAAAAGTCGGCATTTGCGATTTGATATAATAAATTAATTAATAAGTGTATTTCAAAGGTCTATTTGTTTGGCATCCAAATTAGTCACCTTGTATAAATTTGAACAATTTTAAACTCAATACTAAATTTCTACAAAGTTGCTTCCAGGAATATTTAAATCGACTATGCAGGTACAGAATAATCTCTTGTATTTTCCATTATTGCAAATTAAAACAGACTATGCAGACTCTTCAAATTAGATTCTAATGTATTTTAGGTTTAGAGTCAAAACAATTTCATTTAGGCCTAGATCTACAAAATTACACAATATTTACAAAAGTCAAGGCTACTTCTCACCTGTCCATGCTTTCGGCTATTTTCTCCTGTTTCGAATGGAGTAGAATTGCTGAATATCGTTGGAACATAATCTGGGTGGGTTGGATCAAAACTTATTCTGCCTGCAAATAAATCAAAATGCGAGTGTACTTACCTCCCTTTACCCCTTGTTTACGTTGTCATCGCGGAAATCCCAGCGTGGGTATGGCACCTTTGTAAGTCGCATGTGTTTTAAATTGGTGCAATTTTCTGTCGGGATATACGCATGTTATTGTTAATTACAAAATACCTCATCATACTGAAGACATCACATACTTGTGAAATTAAAGCAGAACAAGCGTTACGCCTCGGTCCCCCGTCGGTGAAGTGATGTGAGTTGACAAAGTGGAAGACGCAGAAAACATGCTATGATATGATATTTCGCTCACAAGGTTCAGACATACATGGAGGCGGCCATCTTGGATTTTGACGTGGCGACCCAATTTTCAATAGTAGTACAGCGGATAAGCTAACCTATTGTGCTTTTTTTTGATAAAAGCACCAATTTTGGCACAGAGGTAGACCAATATATTATGGACAAATTTGGATGTGGAGCCATCGCCCAACTGCCCCCTGGCGGCCGTGGCGGCCATTTTCCAAAATGGCCACCAGCAGACACCCAAAAGACACACAGAAGTTAGATAAAGTTTGCTGCTGAAGGTTTTAGTGAATGTTTATCGAATGTTTTGAATCAAGACATGCCAGATAGCTCTTAGTCACATTTTGGGAGATGCTGCTGATATTAATTAACATATTTAGGCTAATTGCAGATGAAATGGCGACAAGGAAACCCATGATCAGGCATCAAATGCTGACATTCCTTGTGAATAGACTAGATTCATTTAAGTTGTGGAAATGTTATCTGACCTTCTTCCTCTGTCTGTCAATAGCTATTCATGGACAATGCCCATGGCAATTAAGATGTTAATTAACATAATTAGTAACACAATTATGCTAATTACATCGATAATACAACAACAATAACAGAACCAGATAGTGATAATTATGGTGGCTTGCTCTCATCAGATCAATCCTGGGCAAGTCAAATGTTATACTTCTGTGGTCAAGGGACACTACTACATTTAATTATCATGTTAATTAACACATAATCTGCTAAATGCAATATGCAGATAAGTTCACTGTTTTACAGTACCTGTGTACTGTCTGGAACAGTTCAGAATCTTCATCTTAAGTTTGCGAGTTCAGTTCTGAGAGCACTCCCCGTCGCAAGCACACAGTGGTGTGCATTCCAGACTGGCCTTCTTGCACTTGCACCTCTTGATGCAGCCCCTCTGGCATTTGCAGGAGACAAGCTCCCGGCAGACCTTGGATGCCTCGGGGAGCGTTGTCCAGAGAGGTTCATACATATCGCTGGTCTTGATCCAACCCCAGTCGTTTGGTGTTGGCAATGTTGGTGCAGGAACCAGGGCCTGACCCCAGACATGTCCGCCCTGGTATATTGCTCGTCGGACGTGCTGCTTCAGGGCTGCACTTGTCGGTGGGATCAGCTGGACATTGCTCTTCTTTGCAAACAGTTTGCGGCGTGCCTTGTCGATATCGGTTGCGGTGCTTGTTCTGTCGTAAAGTAGGATGACGAACCTCTCGATGGTGTGCATGGCATCTTCATCAATATGATCCGGTGCAGTGGAGAGGTCAGTGAGTGTCTGGGTCAGCTGAGGTAGAGCTGTCCACACTGCCCATGCTGTCCTCTTGCCATGTCCGGCGAAGCAGGAGACCGTGTCGCAGCCCGTCAAAGCATGAAACATCGGTAGTGCCTGTGCTTTCTCAGGGCCCAGAGCCCGCACCATCTCATGGGCTGCCAAGAACCGGAAAGCCTTGCCCGTGCCGAAGGACACACACACTTCGGCTTCCTCCTCCAGGGTGCGTGCCAGAGCCACTGCCAGGACAACAACATCAGTGTCCACTGTGCGGATGAGGATCTTCTTGTGGCCATTGTGAGCAGCGTGGGCGGCATGCAACATCATGCGGCTGTCGGCTTCTTCGTGGTTGCAAGGAGCCAGGGCTGCAGTATCTAGGAGCGGTGGCTTGCTCAAGACATCATCTCCTTCAGTGATGACCAGCTCCTTGGCTGCAAGCTGGAATGAGTCGTGGAGGACGCCAGAGAGGAAGCTGAACAGCTCAGTCTTGTTCTCGTCGAATCTGAGGAAGCTGGCCCAGTTCCCGGGGATCGTTGCACCACCCACCACCCGTCTTCTCGCCCCTTTTCCGCGCTTGGCTCTTGCTGTACCCTTCAACGAGTCTGTATTGTAGCAGTCCCATACCAGGTCCAGTCGCGTGGCTTGATGGAGTTTTGAGAGTATGTAGGGCACAAAGACCTGCTGTGCATACTCGTTGAAGCTTTTTTGCTGTAGCTGGCTTCAGCATCTGGATGATGACCGCTCCATCTAGCACAATGCAGCTGGTTGGAGGAACCTCAGACTTCGGCTGACTGAGGTCTACTAGACAAGCGAGAAGATCACTCTTGACACCCAGTCGGATGCCACCGCCAGCTGATAGTGCAGGGGGGCAGGCTTGGTTTTCATGTTGGAAGAATTCCTCTAGATTCCCATCCCGGTTCTGGCACCCGATATACAGACGAGAGAACAGGTCCACGTCATTCTTGAGGGATTTAATCTGCTGCTTGCCCTTTCCCGGAGGTTTTGAAGCAGGCTGACAGAAGATTTTCAGCTTGTTTCTGTGGATGGCATCTCCTATGGGTTTCGTTCTCTCCACCAGGCGTTCTCTGACGAAGTTGTCAAACTGCAGCTGACCCACTTCGTGTGCATGACGGAGGGCGTCTACAACTCCAGGTGGCGCGATCTCCTTGGTGTCGAGTACCAGCAGATCTTGACTCTCCTCTTCAAATGGATTCCCGAAGTCTTCCATCACGTTGACCATCGACTGTACATCTTTCAGGAAAGCAGTCTGCACACTTGCTGACTGGTCATGGTGCCTTGTGTCTTGTGGTCTGTTCCCCGGGTCAGTTTCATCGTGGAACTGTTCGATGAGCGTGGCAACCTCTGGTCCTGCCACCATCCACCGTCGTAGAGCACTGGGGTTGTCAGTCAGGCCCACTGCACCTCCGTCTCCTTTGATGGCAGCATTGTTCTGCTCATGGGCCTGATCGACGGGGATGGCGGAGAACGACCTGTTCGTCTTCTGGACGGTGAAGTTCCCAGCTCGGAATTCCTGGGCTATTTCAGGGTGTGTCGTCGGCAGTTCCACCATGTCTCGCAGATGCACAGGAATCCAGCGCGCGTAGTTGGTGTGATCCAGGGCATGGAACCACACTGCTAGTTCTGGCAGGGCATCTAGGTACATCGCAAACGACGCTTGGTGCAGAGAGCGCACGTACACCAGGACCGTCACCTCCAGTTGCAGGACAGTTGCACGCTGTTGAACTTGAGGAGCTGGGCGATGCTCAGTGCCGCTGGTGTTGTGCTTTCACTCTGGTGCTTGATACTGGGACCTTCCAAGATCATATTGACCAAGGCAAGCAGCATGGGTGGCACGGAGTCCTGTTGGCATCCTGCAGGAAACCCGTTGAACCCCTTGGCATCTCCGATGATGTGGCGTCTCACAATTTGGGCAGCACGCGGCAGGTGGACAGGATTAGCAAATGGAAATGGAACATGACAAAGTTGTATGAAAGGAGCACTCAGAATCCAAGTGAATTAGGACATGTTCAATTGAGAGATGTTTGTCATGGTTGTTATGCTAATCTATGAATAATTCAATAAATCGATAATAAGATAAGATTCTAAAAACACATGGGCACCTTTCTTTGTTGTTAAGTGCTACCCTACATTAGCAACAACACGCAACATAATGTTTGCACAACATTGCAGATTCAAAACAATCATTTTTTCCTGCACATTTACTCAGTACATCTCATTCACCTAGGGATAAGTCTTCCTCGGCAGCCACATGGTGGCCATTTTGGAAAATGGCAGCCACGGCCGCAAGGGGGCAGTTGGGCGATGGCTCCACATCCAAATTTGTTCATAATATATTGGTCTACCTCTGTGCAAAAATTGGTGCTTTTATTTAAAAAATGCACAATAGGTTTGAATATCCTAGGTAAACCGCCCCACTATAGCGTTCTTCCTTGTGCCTAGATACACCCAAACCCCTGATTAGAAGTTGGTACTTCACACCAGATTAGAAGTTGGTACTTTGCTTATTTTTCAAGATATTCATCTCACAAGGTTCAGACATACATGGCATCAGACATACATGGCGGCGGCCATCTTGGATTTTGACGTGGGTTGCACCCACACACCAAATTCGAATGCGGTCCTTCGCTTACGCACGCACGCACGCAAACACGCACGTCCGCACGCACACACGGACGGACGGACGGACACACAGACGGAGGGGAAAACCATAGTCCCCCTTTCGCTCCGCTGTGCGACGGGGGACAATAAATGCAACACGGTTGTATTACCGGTGACGAAGTGATGGCTGCAGACATAGCTGTGGGGGGTCGACTCCCAGTCTTTCCTACTCAGCGCCGCTTTCCACAGTCGTTTTAGCGTTGTGTCGTCCGGAAAACGGTAGAATGGCAAGCCTGATACCTTATGAAATCGGGCTGTACATCCGACAGCACAACAACTCTTTACCATCGTGTAGGGGGCAATTTATATGTGAGACGAGTTTCAAATTGCCGCCATTTATGTATGGTGGCAGAAGCAATGTTTTGCCACCCAAGCGGTCACGTGACTAAGACGATGACGTCACATGCAACTTCCCTATTGAGAGATCGGGTGAAAAGCGATCTATAACATGATATTTCAATAAGTTATGGACGAGTTATGACTAAATTTGGTGCACAGGTTGTATGGATGACGAGGACTAATCGATTAGATTTTGGTTCAGGTCCAAAACCAGATTCAGCCCATCAGTATCGAGATGGGTCAATATACCATCAGATCCTCAACAAATTCTAACAAAAGGTTTTTCAGTTTCTTTTTTTACCTACTGGGTGTTTTAAACGACAGAAAAAGTCTACCAAAATCTGAACACCGTAGGTGGGTTAAAACTGGGTCAGTTCCAAGATGGCCACCACTGACCCTTAAAATCAGGAAGGCAGCTGTAACTTCCTTATTATTAGGTGTACGACAATATTTTTGGTATTTCTCCGAGGGTTTTAAGGGTCAAGGAATTCATTGGTGCCAATAAAATTTCAATTCGACTGCTCAGAGCCTTATATCAAAGATTGCGGCCAACAATCATGAATGAAGGCACCCAACAATAACTCATATTATTTCACCTGTAAAGCAGTTTTATGGCCAAAGAATGCAAATATCCGGGTTTTTTCAGTAAATTTTATTGACATGTTTCAGAATAATGTATTTCAGAGAATACACTGAAGGATTCAGTGAAAGATCTTATACATACTAAATGCAATAGTAAAAAAAAGAGTGACACTCCAGAGTCCAGACTTAATATTTGGTAGCACGGCCTTTGGACAAAATAACTGCAGTCAAGCATTTCCTATAGCCATGAATGAGCTTCCTACACCTCTCTACTGACAGTTTGGCCCACTCTTCTTGTGAAAACTGCTCCAGTTCTCCCAGATTTGAAGGGTGCCTTCTCCCAACTGCTGTTTTCAGATCTTCCCACAGGTGTTCAATGCGATTTAGATATGGACTCATTGCTGGCCACTTCAGAACAGTCCAGGGTTTTGTCTTGAACCATTCCTGGGTGCTTTTTGAAGTGTGTTTGGGGTCATTGTCCTGCTGCAAGACCCATGACCTTCGACAGAGACCTACCTTTCTGACACTGGGTTGAACGTTGCGCTCCAAAATGCCTTGGTAATCTCCTGATTTCATGATGCCATGCACACATTCAAGGCAACCAGTGCCAGAGGCAGCACAGCAACCCCAAAACATCACTGAACCTCCTCCATGTTTGACTGTAGGGAAGGTGTTCTTTACTTTGAAGGTTTCATTTTGTTTTCTGTAAACATAGAGATGATGTGCTTTACCATAAAGCTCTAATTTGGTCTCATCTGTCCACAGGACATTCTTCCAGGAGGATTTTGGCTTGTTCAGGTGTGTCTTGGAAAACTCCAGTCGGGCTTTCTTTTGTCTCTCTCCCACAGTGGGGTCCTCCTATGTCTCCTACCGTAGAACCCCCTTTCATCGAGTTGGCGACGGTTGGTGTGAGTTGAAACTGTCGTACCTTGTGTCTGAAGTTCAGCTTGAATATGTTTGGCAGTTGATTGAGGTGCTTTCTCCACCATTCGAACAATCCTTTGCTGCAATCTTTGATCAAGTTTTCTCTTGCGGCCACGACCAGGGAAGGTTGGCTGCATTGCCCGGGGTCTTAAACTTCCTGATAACATTGCGTACATTGGACAAAGGAACATCAAGGTCTCTGGAGATGGACTTGTAGCCTTGAGATTGTCCATGCTTGGCTACAATCCTGTGTCTGACCTCCTCAGACAATTCTCTGGTTTTCTTTCTTTTCTCCATGCTCATTGCGGTACACACAGTGACACAAAACAGCAGAATGACTCCTTTTCTCCATTCAAACTGGTTGAATGAGTGATTTTTATATTGCAGGCACGTGCAAATCACCACAGGTGAGTTCAATTCCAAAGTGAAGGAGAATCACCTGCTTGAAATCTAATTATTTCTCACAACTTCTAAAAGGTGCCAATAATATTGTCCGTGCCATTTTAGGATTTCTGTGTGGAATAAGCTAAGATTTAGTGATTTTTTTCAGCTTTTTTTGTTTTGTTTCAAGAAATACAAATGTGGATACCAAAATATTTTTTAATTTAAACCATTTTCTGGAAGAAATGGTGAATTATTTGAAAAAAGTGCAAGGGTGCCAATATATTTGGCCACGACTGTTTGTGAGATCATTGAACTCCTGCATGGCAGTGTTGAACTCAGACATTATGGGGGCTGACATTGTCCCCAATGCTCGCTCTTCTTCTGTCATCTTACTGGCACGAGTCAAGCCGCCTGTGCTTTTTAGTGACTTCATAAGTGTTTGCTCGATGACTACATCGTAACCGAGGCCTGCCCAAAACTGATTTGTTCAACGGATGACATGGAAACCTTCTTGGAACTTCCTGTAGATATCTGGGTGTTTGATTTCCAGTTCACTCATTTCTTGGATGTAGAGATAGACAGACTTCAGGTAGTTGTAGTGTCCTGCTGCAGAAAATATCGGCAAGGCGTCGGAAACATCACGCAAGTGATTCAGCCAAGACCCAGTGCGATCTGCTTTGATCAGCGCTCGTGCAGTATGAAGCATCCGCTGATATCCTCCTAGCCACAAGTGACTCGTTTTAGATTGAGCACTAAGTTCAGCTTTCTTCTTGTCAAGTTACTCACTAATCCGAGCGACCGTAATGGATGTTACAAGACATTCAAGAGTGGAGTCACCCTTCAACAAGTCACTCCTCTATTGGTGAAGCAAATTCAGGATTTTCATCAACCACAGATTTCACAATCTTTGGTCTTTTTTGGCCGTCCGTGGTGCCACCACAAAAGCATGGCCCACAACACCTCCCCCTAGTGGTCCTCATAATACACTATACCAGGTACCTATGAGAAACCACGTCGGACCCACACTCGCTCGGGTGACGCCCAGACCAATACCATCGGGCGGCACCCCGATGGACCAGGGACGTCAGACTCCACCAGAACCTCCCCCCCCGCCCCCCACCCCGGTGGGGCCCAGGCCGTACCACGACACCCATGGTCGGACCCCACGCCCAAATCTTGCCAGCACAGCCCCCCAGCTGGCTGGCATCAACCAATTTCAGAAGTGAAAACACTTGTCGAGCAGAAGATGGCCACGGAATACCCTTTGAACTGATTCACCGGTCATCATATGCACCTCAGCATTTTCACCGTAAACCACTTCGAAAACGCTTTTAAGTCCTGTGCCCTCCATCAGTGTACCACTGTACCTATTACTCCAAGCAGATTCATGAATGTATTTTTTTTTTTTTTTTTTTTTTGTATACAAGATCGAGGCTCGTGAAAGAGCGAACATTAATCACACAGAAAGACAAACAGACACATAAAACAAATAACATCGGGAGCGTTAGAGAGAAGGGGAAGGACACAAACACAACATTTGAGAGCAGGGACCGAGAGACATGGAGACATCAAGAGAACTGTGGGAGGGAGAGGGCTTTGGGGGGGAGGCATGGGAAGGGCGGGGGGGGTGGGAGAGGTATAAAACATATGGACACTGCCAGGACTTCCAGGAAAGAAGTTGGAATTTCAAACAAGGTGGATTTGTGGTGAATTAGTGGGCGTAGAAAAGATCAAGGTTTTGGATGGGGGAAGATAAGAGATGGTGGTGAACAGCTGTTTTAAAGACCTGGAGGGAGGAGTGTGATTGAAGTGAGTGTGGGAGTTTGTTCCAGAGGCGGGAGAAAAGAGGAATGAAAGAGTGAAGGTGAGCAGAGAGCCTAGATTTCGGCAGTTTAACCATCAGAGGGTTGCTGGCAGATCTTGTGCGACCTGTAGGAATATTTGGGGGACAGAGCACAGAGAGAGCTGGGGGAGCAAGGCCGGAGAGGAGTCGGTAGAAGACAGAAAGACCACCGACCTGCCTGCGGTGAGTGAGTGAAAGGCCCTCAGAGATAGCTTCATCGCGGGAGATTCCAATAATTCTGAAAGCTTTGGATTCAACAGCGTGAAGCCGAGCCAGGTGTGAGGCAGGAGCACCAGCCCATAGGGGAGAACAGTATTCCATTGAGCTGCGGATGAAAGCCTTGTATGTGGTGAGGAGCTCAGGTGTGCCTAGGAAGGACTTCGCACGACGGAGTCGGCGACCCAGTCGGCGACCCAGTCGGCGACTGGCTTTGGAGGCCAGCTTGGAAATGTGGTTTTCCCAAGAAAGATCATGGCAGATAGTGAGACCCAAAAGCTTGAGCGACAGAACTTCTTGGAGAGGATTGTTGAGAAAGTAGATGGGAGGGTTGTCCAGTCGATCTTTTCGGAGAGACATAGTAAGAGTGTGAGATTTGTCAGGATTGAAAGACATGTTCCACTTGTTTGACCAGTCTGTGATTTTGTCCAGGTCTTTAGAGAGTGAGGAGGCTGCAGACTGCCGATCTGCGGGAAGAGGAATGGAGCGGCAGAGAGTGGAGTCATCAGCAAAGAGATAGAGAGGATTTTCCAGAGAGTCGGAGAGATCATTGATAAAGACCAGAAAAAGCACAGGCCCCAGCACACTGCCTTGGGGAACTCCAGCCTGAACAGGAAGGGGAGATGAGAGAAATCCATTCAGGGCCACACGTTGACAACGACCAGAGAGGAAGTCCGTAAGCCATGCATGGAGATTTCCATGGATACCATAGGAGGAGAGTTTGGTGAGCAGAGCTGGGTGCCAGACCGTTTCGAAGGCACGTGATATGTCAAGGGAGACAGCTCTAATTTCCTGTTTGGCGTTGAGGACCTCCATCCATTGTTGAGAAAGCAGAAGCAGCATGTCCAGAGTAGAGTGACCTGGTCTGAAACCAAATTGATGATCAGAGATCAAGCCATTGGAGAAGAGGAAAGATTTCATATCCGAAGCAATGATGGATTCCATGACTTTGCTGATAATTGGGAGCAGGCTGATTGGTCTGTAGTTGCAAGGATCTGTTTTTGCACCTTTTTTGTGTAAAGCGGTAATGTTTGCTGATTTCCAGGATGCTGGCAGATGACCTTGAGCAACTACTAAGCATTAGAACGATCTCCTTCAAGTGACGACTCTGCGGTGCAGCACTGATGATCCCAGGAGCTTTCCAGTACAGGGATTGATCAAATGTCATAACTGGAGGGACATGGTGTCTGCTGGCCAGGTTGCTGAGGAACTCCAACGTGGACAGAATGCAACTTTTGTGACCAAGATGCATATCGATCATAGGCAAATACAGAATGGAGGACTGGCCGGGATGCGGGATGCGTATACCCCTGATGAATGATTTGCATCATCCCCTGCCAATTTGGAGCTGGCTGTTTGAAATGGAATGAAAGTTCCCGTAAGATATCAACCCTCATGTCACCGTTTTGGAGACCGGGAAGTTCTAGTCAGGTTCACTATGTTAACAAATACAATTTCGTTCAAAATTTTGGGAGATTAGCAAACCTGTACATTTTTGGAATCATCAGAGCATGGAGAATCCGAAAATAAATTTTGGCATTTGCACAGACACCTGCATGGCCGCCATTTTTGATTTTCAAAATGGCCGCCATAAAATACATATTTTGCGCTATCTCAGCTTCTAGTGAACCTAGAAACTTAATTAAATATGCTAATCCTATGTTTTCTGGGTCAAGGAATCCAATAAAGGCCTCAAAATAGTGCTCAGGATTATAGAAAAGCAACAATCAAAGGTAATTGAAAACCATTGTCTTTATATTTGTGATATAACTGTATTACATAATACATGATATTGCAAGTCCTTTGAAGTTATAGGTATGGGCTTATAAAGCAAGAAAGCAGCCTTGTTAGTATCAGATTGAACTATAAGTCCGATACACAGGATCGACTTGGTCTATACCGTTCAGGAATATGCTTTTACAGATCTTCATCACTGTCCTGAGTGTCATCTGGAAAGTCCTAAAAGTGAAGCAAGTGTTAGGATTAGAAGTCTAATGATCCCACGAATGGTTTTCTTGACCCAGAAAACATAGGATTAGCATATTTAAATAAGATTCTAGGTTGACTAGAAGCCGAGATAGCGCAAATTATGTATTTTATGGCAGCCATTTTAAAAATCCAAAATGGCGGCCGTGCAGGTGTCTGTGCAAATGTCAACATTGTTTTTCGGATTCTCCATGCTCTGAATATTCCAAAAATGTATAGTTTTGCTAATCTCCAAAAATTTTGAACGAAAAAACAGTGAACCTGACTATTCTTGAAACTTAATGTTTCGAAGAGCATGGGTGGCGAAACGATACTCGATGGTATCAACTTTGGACATCTACAATTTTCAGTTCAGAAATGTTTTGCCTTTTGACAAGATGCATCGTCTTCCTCCCTGGGGTCAACGCAGCTATCATGCCCATCCCGTGGAATGTACCTTTACCGTCGATAGTAACAATATTGTGATCCACATTGTCACCAGAAAATAACAATGACAAGTACAATACATCCATGTCTTCACCTAACAAATCTGGTGCGACACAGTTTGCGGCATTCTTTTCAAATTGGAGCACTTCACCATCCGACGAGCCGTTCCCCATCTCATGAAGAGTGTCCACGAGGAATTTGGACCGATACAGATGATGCACCTGTCCTGCTAGACCAATCTGTAATGGTGTGATGACAGCCCACGGTCTTCCTGCTTGTACTATGGCTTGTCCAATACTAGCTACTTTGTGTTGCGTGCTTTTCCCTTCAAACAGATACTTCAACATGTTTCGTAGTGTCTCTGGAAGGAAGCCCAGCGCAGAGTCGAGTTTAACATCATCAGCTTTTGGGTATTAATCAGTATCAGATGGTACATTTGATTTGATATCGCTCCTGATCAGCCTTGCTGGCTCTCTATGTGTGATGTTTTCTCTTTAAATGTCACTGTAGTTTGAGCAATTTCCCTCTGTGATATAGATTGAGTCCCCATATTTAATTATTAATTTGTATACAAGATCGAGGCTTGTGTAAGAGCTAACATTAATCACCAAAAAAAAAAACCGACACAAAAACATAAAATAAAGGAAGTGGGAGACAAGATGGGGAGAGAGGGAAGCACACAAGTACAACAGTAGAGCACAGGGACATTGGGAGATCTGTGGGAGGGAGAGGGCTTGGGGGGAGGAGGCATGGGAAGGGGGGGGGGGCGGTGGGAGAGGTAGAAAACACATGGACACTGCTGGGACTTCCAGGAAAGAAGTCGGTATTTCAAAAAAGTGAATCTGGGGTGAATTAACGGGTGTAGAAAAGATCAAGATTTTGGATGGGGGACGATAAGAGATGGTGGTGAACAGCTGTTTAAAAGACCTGGAGGGAGGTGAGGGATTAAAGGAGTGAGGGAGTTTGTTCCAGAGGCAGGAGAAAAGAGGAATGAAAAAGTGAAGGTGAGCAGAGAGTCTTGATTTTGCCAATTTCACCATAAGAGGGTTGCTGGCAGATCTTGTGCAACCTGTAGGAATATTTGGGGGACAGAGCACAGATAGAGCGGGGGGAGCAAGGCCGGAGAGGAGTCGGTAGAAGACAGAAAGACCACCAACCTGCCTGCGGTGAGTGAGTGAAAGGCCCTTGGAGTTAGCTTCATCGTGGGAGATTCCAATGATTCTGAAAGCTTTGGTTTCAACAGCGTGAAGACGAGCTAGGTGGGAGGCAGGAGCACCAGCCCAGAGGGGAGAGCAGTATTCCATTGAGCTGCGGATGAAAGCCTTGTATGTGGTGAGGAGCTCAGGTGTGCCAAGGAAGGACTTCGCACGACGGAGGATGCCCAGTTGGTGACTGGCTTTGGAGGCCAGATTTGAAATGTGGTTTTCCCAGGAAAGATCATGGCAGATAGTGAGACCCAAAAGCTTGAGCGACTTAACTTCTTTGAGAGGATTGTTGAGAAAGGAGATGGGAGGGTTATCTTGTTGGTCTTTTCAGAGAGACAAAGTAAGAGTGAGATTCAGGATTGAAAGACATGTTCCACTTGTTTGACCAGTCTGATTTTGTCCAGGTCTGCAGAGAGTGAGGAGGCTGCCGACTGCCGATCTGAGGGATGAGGAATGGAGTGGGAGATAGTGGAGTCATCAGCAAAGAGATAGAGAGGAATTTCCAGAGTCGGAGAGATCATTGATGAAGACCAGAACTGGCACAGGGCCCAGAACACTACCTTGGGGGAACTCCAGCCAGAACAGCAAGGGGAGATGAGAGAAACCCATTCAGGGCCACACGTTGACTACGACCAGAGAGGAAGTCTGCAAGCCATGAGTGGAGATTTCCATGGATACCATAGGAGGAGAGTTTGGTGAGCAGAGCTGGGTACCAGACCGTATCTAAGGCACGTGATATGTCATGGGAGACGGCTCGATTTCCTGTTTGGCATTGAGGACCTCCATCCATTGTTGACACAGCAGAAGCAGCATGTCCAGAGTAGAATGACCTGGGCTGAATCCAAATTGATGATCAGAGATCAAGCCATTGGAGAAGAGGAAGGATTTGATATTCAGAGCAATGATGGATTCCATGACTTTGCTGATTATTGGGAACAGGCTGATTGGTCTGTCGTTGCAAGGATCTGTTTTTGCACCTTTTTTGAGCAAAGCAGTAATGTTGGCCGATTTCCAAGCTGATGGCAGATGACCATAAGGAAACAAATTTTCATGATTCAAAAACTCCTTCATTTTGTCCTGAAGGTATGAAATCGTCAACTGTTCCTCATCATTTGTGTCTAGATATGCACACATCCTGAAGAATTCCTGCTCTTGATCAGCATCTTTCGGCCGTCCAGATTTTCTGCATTTTGCATCCATTCCGCCCTGCAAGTTCAGCGGTGCATCATACCCATTGCGAGAAGGCATGTATGGTGGCATATGCAGTCAGCAGCATGAAGATCTCCACCATAGTACTCAATCATCAGAACGTCTTTCACAGCACTACAGGATGGTCCTGGCAAAGGAATCTGTCTTGACGTAGCTGTAGTCCGAACCTCCAAGGGCAACCTGGGTCCCACAGAAAAGGTAATCAGACTTGCTGTTGAAAGGCCCAGCAGACACACGTGCACTTCTCTTCAGTGAGAGTATGGAGGAGCTTGAAGCACTCATGTTCCAAACCTGAAAAAGAAATAAAAACATTCAATATTGAAGAAATGAATGCTGAAAGAAGGTCAAAAAAGTAATATTTAGTAAAGAAAACAATGAAGCAAAAACCACTGTCCTGTATCAAATTGTTTGGGAGTGTTGGCCGCAATCTTGGATTTACGGATTCAATGGACCAAGTCATAAATATCCATTGTCACCAATGAATTCCTTGACCCTTAAAACCATAGGTTAGACACAAAAAATATTGTTCTACACCTAATAATAAGGAAGTTACAGCTGCCTTCCTGATTTCCAGGGTCAGCAGGGGCCATCTTGGAACTGACCCAGTTTTAACCTACTTCCGGTGGTCAGATTTTGGGAGAATTTTTCTGTAGTTTAAAACGCCCATTAGGTAAAAAAAACAAAAAAACACTGAAAAACCTGTTAGAATTTGTTGAGGGTTAGAGGTTTTTTTTTTCATAAATTGACCCACCTCGATATCAATTCCGGCGTTGTATCATGTATTCATCTGCAGGTGAGTGAACATTTTGTGTTGTAGCTCCTCCATGAGCTTTAGACCCTGTAAATAAATTAAATATATAGCTTGTCAAAATTATTTGAAATCTGTCTCCTTAAAGTTCCACAAATTAGGCCAATGGCAATGAACACCTCACCATCAGCCATGGCCTGTCCGAAGCCAAACACACAGCGGCAGACAGGGCATTCTCCATCAATCCAAGTCTCCTTGGAAAATCAGAGCTACTCAGTCAACAAGGTCTTGGTCGGCAGCACGACCGGGGCTCAAACTCAAAACCCCAATATCTCAGGCCAGTCACCGTAACCATCAAGCCAACACCTGGCTTACCTCCATCAACCCTCCATAATCCACCCTCTTGATTTCTGATTTCAGTGTTCTCACTTTTCTTGTTTGTTTATTCCCTTGGTGGTTGTACCCAATTGTTGCCCCACTACCCCACAGTCAATTTAACCTTGCCCTTGTAGATCTCATCAGATGACTCACCATAAAATATTTTTGAGACCGTCTTTCATAGGCCGCCACACAAGCCATATTGACAAAAGTTTGGGCAAGAGCAAGAAGATTTGCATGTGAAGAAGAGTGCCAATCATGTCGTCTGCCATTACGGTAGAAGTGAAAGCAGAAGTTCTAAAACAGTACTGTATTGGAAAACAACAACATGCATTTTAAAAGGCCATTTTCCCTACAAGAGCGGGGGTTAGCCTTGCGGTCCCCATGACAATCTTCTCCATCTTGCCCTATTTTCTGCATCTCTCCTTGTTTTACCGTGGGAGTTGTTGTATGCAGGTGATCTGGTGTTGATTGCGGAAAGTATGGATGGACTGAAGGAAAAGATGAACACGTGGAAGGAATGTATGGAGACAAAAGGTCTGAAGGTGAATATCGGAAAGACGAAGGTGATGGCAAGTGGTAAAGCATGTGGTGAGGTGGAAAGAACTGGGAAGTGGCCCTGTGCTGTGTGTAGGAAGGGTGTCGGAGTGAACTCCATTCAATGTACAATGTGCGCTGAGTGGGTTCATCAAAAATGTAGTGGTCTGAGAGGGTCATTAACCAGTGTGGCAGCTACTTTCAAATGTAAGGTGTGCACAGAGGGAGCTGCAGATGGAGGAAATGTTGAGTTGGATCTTGGAGATGGCGTGAAGCTGGAAGGTGTGAAAACATTTTGCTACCTCGGAGACATGCTGAATGGCGAAGGTGGATCAGACTCGGCAACGGTTGCTCGAGTGAGATGTGCATGGAAGAAGTTTCGGGAACTGGGTGGCGTGCTGATGATGAGGGGAGTGTCGTTGAAGCTGAAGGGAAAGGTGTATGCTGCATGTGTGAGAAGTGTTATGATTTATGGGAGCGAGACATGGGTAATAAACGTAGAGCAGCAACGAAGGTTGGAAAGGGTGGAAATGCGAATGGTTCGGTGGATGTGTGGAGTATCGTTGAGAGAGAGGAAGACAAATGATGAATTGCGAAAGATGATGGGAATAGAGCCTGTGATTGATGCTGTGAAGAGGAAAAGGTTGAGATGGTTTGGTCATGTGTTGAGGAAGGATGAAAGTGACTGGTTGAGAAGAGTGATGGAAATGAATGTAGAAGGAAGCAGAGGACGGGGAAGACCGAAAAAGACTTGGCTAAAGATGGTGGAAGAAGAAATGCGGGCAAGGGGGTTAACAAGGAGAGATGCAGAAAATAGGGCAAAATGGAGAAGATTGTCATGGGGACCGCAAGGCTAACCCCCGCTCTAGCAGGGAAAATGGCCTTTAAAATGCATGTTGTTGTTGTTTGTCTCCTTGTTAACCCCCTTGCCCGCATTTTTTTTTTTTTTTTTTGTATACTGAATCGAGGCTCGTGAGAGTTTCTTCTTCCACCATCTTTAGCCAAGTCTTTCTCGGTCTTCCCCGTCCTCTACTTCCTTCTACATTCATTTCCATCACTCTTCTCAACCAGTCACTTTCATCCTTCCTCAACACATGACCAAACCATCTCAACCTGTTCCTCTTCACAGCATCAATCACAGGCTCTATTCCCATCATCTTTTGCAATTCATCATTTGTCTTCCTCTCTCTCAACGATTAAGTATTGGAAACTCCTTGTTTGGAAACTGTATTGGAAACTGTATTGGAAATTGGAAAATTGGAAAATTGGACCAGTACTGTATTGGAAAATTGGAGTTAAATAAAGAACCGTAAAACCATTTCCTGGACAAAGTGAACAAAAATACAACAGGATATGTCGGCAATAGCTTTTAAAGAATGACGTCATTGTTACAAATTAAGTTTTATTATTATTATTTTTTTAAGGTGGAAGAAAAAGAAACTAAACAGGTATTTGTAACAAAGCCTCAAATTGCAACATTAAGCAAAGTTGAAACTCGTTTGAAAAGGTGCACAACAAAGTCCATCCTCGTCACAAACGACTAGTCGACGAATGTACAGCTTAAGGGGATAACGCGTCCTTAGTCGAGGCTGCTGTCGGCAGGCCGCAGGTAAGTTTGGGGATGAAATGCAAATTCTCCGGAAAATGATGCAAACAAAGAACACACTCAGCAAAAAGTCCAGAAAGTTGGGAATCCATTGAACAATTGGAAAAACAATAAATTATTTCCTAGCGAGCGATCTTTGGGTGACATTTTGCTGTGAACAAGCGTGCCAAAGCAATTTATTTATTTAGCTTTAAGTCCCATAAGATTAAGACCCATGACAAAGAGGACGGGAGGGGGGGGGGGGAAGGGGAAAACGGGGAAAAAGGGGGGAAAAGGGGGGAGAAAAGAGGAAAAAGAGGGGAGAAAAGGGGAAAACATTCCGGGTATCTCCACAAGCGTCACATTACAATCACACGATCTGCAGCTGTGCCAAAGTACAAATTATTTTAACGATGCTCAAAAGCCCCTCTTGGATAATCCAAACTACCGAGTAAACGAGTCGTTAACGGCGCCCAGACGTCAACATCGCTGCACGGACGGGTCTAACGGGCTCCAACTTCAATGCCTAACAGGTGTCATGAGGACGAGGGGTGTTCAAAGCTGTGAAGAAGCAACGAAACAACTCGTGAAGACAACAAGACTGTGACGACGACAAAAGCGTACTTTGGATTACCCACAAAGGAAGAGAAACGCAGAAAAAAAAACCCCGCCATTATTTGCAGATGACACGTTGCAGGCATGTCGATCGATTTCCATCGGGCCAAGGCCAATTCTGCTGCATGATTTTCCACGATCAGACCAAAACCTCCGGCAATCAAGCCAGGGTGACGCTGGCAGCTTGAAGGTACCCGTGCAGGTACTGCGTCACCTCGGGGCTGAGGTCACTGCTGATCATCGACTGAACCTGGAAGCAAAAGGAATACTGAGGACGTCGAATCCGGGTAGATGAGGCAAATCTTTTTAGGATTGGCGAGTGCCACGTACGTACCCGCCCGGGACAGGCTGTGCTGAGAGTGCGCAGGGAGTGGGCGAGATGCAGCTTCGCATTGGCGATGTTGGGCCCCACCGGGTCGTGCTGTGGGCGTCCGGCAAAAGCGAGCTGGGAGAACGCCGCCTGGTAGCCAGGTGACTCTTCCACTTCAATAAAATGCTCATCGCATGGAGCAGAGTCGTCTTCAGGGAGCTCGAACAGGCTGACCAAGGCCTGAAGGACCGGACTCCTAGTGGTGTGGGAAGTTTAAGGTCGAATGCAGTCGGAGACAGAGTCAAAAACAAAATCGGCACTTGGCGATAGTTTTCATGAAAAAGAGGCTTGCAGAAGGTAACGAGTGCTTGGAGGACGCAAGCAAAACGATCCACACATTAAGGAAAAATTACCAGAGCTTGCTGTAACCGGAGTTCATCATGGCAGGGCACTCCGTGAGAATTCGAGTCATGCCAACGGCACAGATCTTGCGTTCAACAGTGCCGGATACCTTCTGCACTTCCGGGACCAGCACCTTCTCGAGCACCATCCCAAAGAGACTGCATTCAATGGAGAAGATGCACAGTAAGCAGGAAGAACACTAAGTTTCCACATGGAATATCAAATTTAGAGTCAAAACATTGTTTGTTTCCCCGTTTTGAAGAGAAAGATGCTGATGAGACCGTACAGAATTGTGGTGAGGATCAGATGCTCAAGGGAAAAGCGTACAGAATTGTGGTGAGGATCAGATGCTCAAGGGAAAAGCGTACAGAATTGTGGTGAGGATCAGATGCTCAAGGGAAAAGCGTACAGAATTGTGGTGAGGATCAGATGCTCAAGGGAAATGCGTACAGAATTGTGGTGAGGATCAGATGCTCAAGGGAAATGCGTACAGAAATGTGGTGAGGCCGGCACTGTAGTGCAGCGCAGAGACATGGCCAATGATAAGAAGGTTCGAGCAAAGATTAGATGCAACAGATGACGATGCTGAGATGGTTGGTGGTGCGAAGCGAGACGACCATGTGAGGAACAAATACATCAGAGGAAATATGAAGGTCGTTGAAGCATCTAAGAAGGTACAGGGAAGTAGATTGAAATGTTATGGGAAGGAACGAGGAACATGTGAGTAGAAGGATGATGAGAATGATACCACCTGGAAAGAGACGGTGAGGCAGACCGAAGAGGAGATGGTGTGATTGGGTGGAAGCAAACGTGAAGGGAAAAGGTGTGGAGAAAGAACGGATGTACGATCGACCCAAATAGTGGAGCAGGAATAATGTCAGCGACCCCACCTGAAGTGGGCTAATGATGCTGCAGAAGAAGAAGACCCCTGTGACCCCAAGTCCCCACCCCTGGGGCATGAACCCAGGGTCAGATCAAAAGTATTGTTAGATATTTCATGTGTCGTCCAATGTTGATTACATACATACACAAAAAAGTCTCCATAGTCATAGGCCTATAGACTCGGCTTCAACGCAAGAGATTCCAATTATCTTGAAGGCCTTGGTTTCCATGGCGTCAAGCTGAGCAAAATGTGAGGAAAGGGAACCAGCCCATTGGGGAGAGCAGTGCTTCATCAATCCGTGCATGAAGGCCTGCCGTGTAGGTGGATAAGAGTTCAGGTGCGCCACGGAAGGACTTTGTACAACAGCGGATGCCCAGTCAGAGGCCAACTGGCCTTAGAACCCAACTTTGAAATGTGGTTTATCCAAGAAAGATCATGGATCATAGTGAGACCCAGGAGTTTTATTGACTGAACTTCCTCAAGAGGATTATTAAGAAAGTAGATCGGAGGGTTCACCAGAAGGTGCTTTTGGAGAGAGATCATTGCACCAAGCCATGTGACCGTCACGCATCGACCCGATAAAGATGCGCGTGTAGAAATAATCTTCCGTGGTATTTCAGGGAATGCACAACTCAACAAACATATACTAGTGCTTGCCCGACATCAAAACAATTTCCGA
The DNA here is from genome assembly GCF_964187855.1 of Myxine glutinosa. Classification (NCBI taxonomy): domain Eukaryota; kingdom Metazoa; phylum Chordata; class Myxini; order Myxiniformes; family Myxinidae; genus Myxine; species Myxine glutinosa. The sequence goes on from NW_027618693.1 coordinate 54,826, forward strand.
AGTTATTTTGTCACACATTGAAGGTTTGATGTGATGAAAGCCACAAAATAAAAGATTTGATGCAATCCGTTCCTTGCTCCAATCTTTCCCCGAGGCAAATTTCACTGCTCTGCATTGGTTTTGCTAAACCGCAATTGCAAGGATGTTTGAAATGCCTTCCTCTGGGATAGAATGCTCCGAAACTGATCAGCGAGAACAAACTGTTAATACTATTTACGGCTGTGCAGAATCAAATTCACGGTGTGGGCGATTTTCGCAATTCAAGAGAGGTGTCCCATGACTTTTGGTAGCACAGTGTACAATAACTGTTAAATTTAGTAAATTGTCACTGCCTTAGTTTAAAAAACAATTTTAGATCCAATGAAGAGCATTCGGACTCGATAAGTGGGTATGACCCCAAGTTGTTCAGACTTGCCTTTTTGTGCCAAAGGAAAATAATGAGTCCATTAACATCACATGATCAGAACGATCAGAACGGAACAGAACGGAACGGATCAGAACGGATCAGAACGGATCAGTCTCATGCTCAGAGGAAGACAAATGATGAATTGCGAAAGATGATGGGAATAGAGCCTGTGATTGATGCTGTGAAGAGGAACAGGTTGAGATGGTTTGGTCATGTGTTGAGGAAGGATGAAAGTGACTGGTTGAGAAGAGTGGTGGAAATGAATGTAGAAGGAAGCAGAGGACGGGGAAGACCGAGAAAGACTTGGCTAAAGATGGTGGAAGAAGAAATGCGGGCAAGGGGGTTAACAAGGAAAGATGCAGAAAATAGGGCAAAATGGAGAAGATTGTCATGGGGACCGCAAGGCTAACCCCCGCTCTGGCAGGGAAAATGGCTTTTAAAATGCATGTTGTGTGTTGTTGATCAGAACGGAATGGGGCAGGCAGATTATCCCCCACCCTGAAGGCCTGCTAGGTTTTCACCGGCAGTGCAATAGTGACTCGGCAATTCTCCCAAAACGAGCTCGACTTCCTTGATATTCAAATCAAATCCTCAATACTGTTGCCCTCACAGCTGCATTTGAACCAAAAACCGAGAGCCTCAGTCCAGGGGTCCTCTCAAAATACAGGCCACCACTGTACCCAACAGTACCTCAGCATCACAACATGCCATCACTCCAGATATCAAAAAAATATATTAAAAGCACAAAACGAATCAAATTCCTTTTTAAGAAGGATTTACATTTTGCTTGTAAAAATTGCCGGATGTGCAAAAATGAACCTGGGCTGGATGCTGTCGATCAGTTCTAGGAGAGCGATTGCACCATACTTCACACAGAACAGGTTTATGAACACCAGGAAACCTGGTGGGATGGAGGGAAAAAAAATTAATCGGGGTGAGCGAGCTTTAGGACAGTTTCACATCATGAAGATTTGATGAAATACAGCCTGAAATTCCAGAGGTGGGGGCACAGTCAACCTTCCGTTTTGTGCTTCCAATACGGAATCTGGATTTGTCACAATAGGAAAAATTCGAAGAGCATATATTACAGAGACTCCTCCCAGGCACTTCCAGCTGTACAAAGCTGCATATAGAGGAATCATTAAAAGCCAAACAACGTAAGCAGTTTGCGGTTTCAAACCCCACCTGGGTTCCTCCACAGCGGCAAAACATTAACAAGTAGCGCATACATGACAATACCAATGCTACATACCCCTCAGCCGCCGGACAGGACTCATCAATTATTGGCGAGTCATCAGCGACAGCATTGACAGAAATATCTGTGCGTGTCAGTGTGAAGACCTTTCTTTGATTACTATACAATTCCATACACCTTCCCAACCAATCTCCTTACTATCCGTGCTAAGAAGCACAAACGTTTGGTGAGAACGCATCATCTTCAGCCTTTCGCGGTCACACATCGCCAGGAGTTTTTTTTTTTTAAACTGACTGTAGCATATCGTTACGGCTTCGCCTCGGGGTGACCACGGCTCGACAGGTTGCGAAGCAACCACAGACGCCGTCTGATAAGTTTAATTTAAGTAGGGTGCAGCGTCGAGATCAAACTTTATCTTCCCGGCAAATTAAACACCCCAGAGAAGGAACTGTGCTTCCCGATGCGTAATCAATTCCAGGATACGGCCGAGCATTACTGTAGGTTTACATGTTGACTACCGACTACCCACAATGTAACGGCTCCAGAGATCTCCCCATCTACAGTACACTATCTGTAACCAATATAAACATTTTTGTAAAATATTTCGGATTTTCGATTTTGTTTAGACCTCCCACCAGGATCGGGTAAAAATCGGGTACCCCCGCAAAAAGGAACCGTCTGCAATACACCATATGCTGCACCTAAAACATGAATGATCGCACTGTAGTCACAACTAGCGACAAAATCTGGAAACGGGCCGATTGGGAAACATGCATTTAATGCGCTATTTAAAAATTAACTCGACACTCTCATCCGTATCACGCTCCACCAGTTATTTCAGAACGATCCGATTCGTCACACGGCAACGGATTGTTTAACCCCATTATGGGGCCGTTCAAAAATTACGCAACGCTATCGACATCAATTCGATTTTTTGGTCCCTCCTCGTGAATAACACTCAACCCAAACAAAGCCAATGGAAATCTGACGCAACAAATCCGAGCAGTGGATAATCAAGCAGAGGCCTACAGGCCTGATGTCTTAGGCCCACCGGGATGGTGGCCATATTATTTGGTCTGGATGCATTGGTGGGTGGAGTCAAGCAACAAATGTGGGTGTGGTCTGGCAGCTGACTGACCAATGGGTGCACATTTCAAAAATCGACACCCAAAAAGAACCACAACAACAACAACAACAACAACAACAACGCGGAGCTCTTGTAGACCTTGGACATATTGCAAGCAAAAGTAAACCGGCTGGGCCAATCTCCACCAGAATTTGCATACACAATCTGCACATAACTCAGGCTCAGGAACTCACTCAAAAACTCACTCACTCAAAACAACTCAGGAATTAAACACAGCAATAAGACAAAGGGGAAAGTGGGGATGAAACAAAAGGAACAAACCACCTGACTACAAAATGAACAAAAATAGGTGAGGAAGAGGAGAGGGAGATGGGGGGCGGGGGGAGAGTCACAGTAACCTGGAAATATAGCGCTTGGGAATGGGGTAATTTGGGGTAGAAGAGATCATTTATAAATCTTCTTCTAAATCTCTCAAAACGCAGTGAAACTCCACAGGTTAAAGACCAACTTCAACATGATAACCCGTTACCTGTTTATACAAATCAACATTTACAATAAACGTCTCACCTGCACAAACATTACAGTCTTGCATGATAACAAATATTGTATTGTATTATGGGGCATGCAACGTTACCTCACAAAATAAGTTCTGTATTGAATCTAAGGCATGCAAGAGTTACCTGCACACTGTACCAATACACCACCTAGCAGAAGTGTAAAATTGTGACAAAAATAAATAAACAAGTAAAGGTGAGAAAGTGTGAAAATAAAGTTCAGATTCACAAACTGCGGACGTTTATAAGCAGCAATGAGTCCTGTCGTTTGATCGTAAAGGTGACTATTTTAACAAAGATCAACACACAGAGAAATGGCAGGTTCATTCCTACAACGCTATGTCAAAGAAAAAACCGGAGACACCCAAAGGCCCGGTCCAGCAGGGTCACGAAGAGCAAACGAATGGGCGGCTGCGGGGCGCGGCGTTTCGGCAAATTGCAGGCTCACTTTTGATAAACTTTGTGGTCTTGGAACTTTGAAGGCGTTGGAAAAGCAAGATGAAAATTTGTTTCTTGTACTCGTTTATCACACTCCTGCAAAAATGGAGAGAAGGGAACATTTAATGAGATTGCTGGGGTGTGGGTGAAGAAGAGAGGAAGAGTGACACTCAGATGCTTCTCCTAATCGCTTACACCTCATTTTCCCCCTCTCTCTCTCTCTCTCTCTTCAAAGGTCAAAGCTCGTATATTGGTGAGATGTTCAAATTCCTCTGCACGAATCGCAAGGGAAGCTCGTCTCCACGTCTGCCGCGCAGAGGCCCCTCCCGCACCCACAGCACCACACTCAGGGTTTTTAAGAAATAAAACATGTCCATGAAACTCCAAGACGGATCGAGACAAAAACCGGACCTCAGAGGTGAGCGGCAAGCCAACTCCCAATAAGCTATCCTCGTGCCTTACGAGGTCCTTTATTTATTTATTTATTTATTTATATACAGAGTTGACGCAAGTGGAAAAGCTAGAACACAGACTGGACCAGGTCATAGCAGAATGACAAGAACATCAAAAAAAGAGGGGGTGAAGAGTGGGAACACATAAGCAGCAGTCTAGAGGGGAAAAATAGAGGAAACTTGGAGGAAGAAAGAACATGGGGTAAAGGAAGAGGAAAGGGAGAGGCGAGGAAGACCTAGGTGTTGAACCAACTGGATACCGGCACAAACTGTAAGTCACAGAAGTGGAAGAGAAAATTTTGGAAGAAACATAAATCAAAAATAAATAAATAACACGAATTGGATGGTAAGGGAGTGGGGGAGGGGGTCGGGGGCAATAACCTGGAAAGAGGTAGGATAATGTGGGTAGAATATATCATGGTTATGGACCGATTTGAAGGGGGGTGGTGACCTGAAATAGTAATGAACAGCTGACTTGAAGCGCCCAAGAAGGATGAATCAGATTGAAGAGACTGAAGAAGTTGGTTCCACAGTTGAGAGAAACAAGGAACAGATGAGTGGGGGGTGAGCAGCGAGTCCGGATTTTGGCAGTTTCACCAGAAGTGTGTTACTGGCAGACTGAGCGTGCCCAGAAGAGGCCTGGGTTCGGTCTGTGGCTCGATCCCTCTTGGAGTCTCATTGTGTTGTTCGAATCGTCTGCTAATGCGGACTGACATTAGTCTTTGGACACTAGGATTCCCTAATACTCTTCCTGTCATTACAGTTTCAGAAACTCGATACAGATCGATCAAATGACCCATATACATAGTATTAATGATCTTACGCTGTTGCATTCTTAGTCAATGGCCTGTTCACTCGAATTATATGTGTTTCCTTGCTCGCTCCAGAACGCACGAAAATATTTCTCAACCATTGCTCCGTCCTTCACCCTACAAATAAGTTCCGCCACTGCTATTGGCTCTCTTGTTCCACAGCCTCTTACAAATCCAAACTCCACTCTTCCAGTGGCACTCTGCTTCCGCCATGAATCTCAGATTCAAGATCTTTAGAACAGTTTTTCGCTAAATGTGGATTAAACCTGTTGGTCAACCTTTTCGCCCCCTCCCCTCCCCCCAAAGCTAGATGAATTAACGTCTTCACGAGAACGTCCACCAACAGTCCTCTTTCAGACATCTTAGTGTGCAGGCCTTTCACTTTCCTTCTCCCTTGGTCTCCCAGGAAAGGCGCATTATCGCATCGTGCAAAGTGCGTGGCCGCAAGGCCATCGTCAAAACTCACGCGGGCATGTACTCCACGATGCTGTCAAGGAGGTAGAAACCTTGGTGGTCATTCACTTTTGATGCGACTAGCTTCTGGAAGACTCCAAGCAGGCCAGGCTGTGAAAAGAAAGAGAAAGAGAAAGATTATTATAATACAAGCAGAAAGACTCGTATGTAGCAGAAAATAAAAGCAAAGAGGAAGTTTACACATTGAACCAGACTTGGTGGGATCTGGGTGTTTCAGGGAATCCGGAAGAGTATCCTAACTAAACCATCTAGGTTCCGGATTGAGACGAACTCCTCATTCTTGAGCTTGACGACGATACGTCAATTCATGACAGCAACGACTGATTCTGATTAGGAGTGCAGTGAACGATGAATACTCTGATGCGAGGTTGGAAGGAATCGATATAAACTGTTACTACATGGGGATTTTATTTGCAGAAAAACATTTCCACGAACCACCACAAAAACATTTCTGAAGCATACCGGGACCCAAAACACAGCTGCAGTAAGGAAAAACCAACAACAGGAAGCCTGGGTAGGCCGCAAACTTCAATTTGTTCACCAGAGACTGTCTGTCTCCCTCTCCCCCGCCTCCCGTTCTCGGCCTCTCCCCCCCCTCCTCCCGTTCTCGGCCTCTCCCCCCCTCCTCCCGTTCTCGGCCTCTCCCCCCCTCCTCCCGTTCTCGGCCTCTCCCCCCCTCCTCCCGTTCTCGGCCTCTCCCCCCCTCCTCCCGTTCTCGGCCTCTCCCCCCCTCCTCCCGTTCTCGGCCTCTCCCCCCCTCCTCCCGTTCTCGGCCTCTTCCCCCCTCCTCCCGTTCTCGGCCTCTCCCCCCCTCCTCCCGTTCTCGGCCTCTCCCCCCCCTCCTCCCGTTCTCGTCCTCTCCCGCCCTCCTCCCGTTCTCGGCCTCTCCCCCCCCCTCCTCCCGTTCTCGTCCTCTCCCCCCCCCTCCTACCGTTCTCGGCCTCTCCCCCCCTCCTCCCGTCCTCGCCCCCCCTCCTCCCGTCCTCGCCCCCCCCTCCCGTCCTCGGCCTCTCCCCCCCCCACCTCCCGTCCTCGCCCCCCCTCCTCCCGTCCTCGGCCTCTCCCCCCCCCCACCTCCCGTCCTCTCCCCCCCGCCTCCCGTCCTCGGCCTCTCCCCCCCGCCTCCCGTCCTCGGCCTCTCCCTCCCCGCCTCCCGTCCTCGGCCTCTCCCCCCCCGCCTCCCGTCCTCTCCCCCCCCGCCTCCCGTCCTCGGCCTCTCCCCCCCGCCTCCCGTCCTCGGCCTCTCCCCCCCCCGCCTCCCGTCCTCGACCTCTCCCCTCCCGCCCTCGGCCTCTCCCCCCCCCCCCCCGCCTCCCGTCCTCGGCCTCTTCCCCCCCGCCTCCCGTCCTCGGCCTCTCTCCCCCGCCTCCCGTCCTCTCTCCCCCGCCTCCCGTCCTCGGCTCTCTCCCCCGCCTCCCGTCCTCGGCCTCTCTCCCCCGCCTCCCGTCCTCGGCCTCTCTCTCCCCCGCCTCCCGTCCTCGGCCTCTCTCCCCCGCCTCCCGTCCTCTCTCCCCCGCCTCCCGTCCTCGGCCTCTCTCCCCCGCCTCCCGTCCTCGGCCTCTCTCCCCCGCCTCCCGTCCTCGGCCTCTCTCCCCCGCCTCCCGTCCTCGGCCTCTCTCCCCCCGCCTCCCGTCCTCGGCCTCTCTCCCCCGCCTCCCGTCCTCGGCCTCTCTCCCCCGCCTCCCGTCCTCGGCCTCTCTCCCCCGCCTCCCGTCCTCGGCCTCTCTCCCCCGCCTCCCGTCCTCGGCCTCTCTCCCCCGCCTCCCGTCCTCGGCTTCTCTCCCCCGCCTCCCGTCCTCGGCCTCTCTCCCCCGCCTCCCGTCCTCGGCCTCTCTCCCCCGCCTCCCGTCCTCGGCCTCTCTCCCCCGCCTCCCGTCCTCGGCCTCTCCCCCCCCGCCTCCCGTCCTCGGCCTCTCCCCCCCCCCGCCTCCCGTCCTCGGCCTCTCCCCCCCCCGCCTCCCGTCCTCGGCCTCTCCCCCCCCCGCCTCCCGTCCTCGGCCTCTCCCCCCCCGCCTCCCGTCCTCGGCCTCTCCACCCCGCCTCCCGTCCTCGGCCTCTCCCCCCCCCGCCTCCCGTCCTCGCCTCTCCCCCCCGCCTCCCGTCCTCGGCCTCTCCCCCCCGCCTCCCGTCCTCGGCCTCTCCCCCCGCCTCCCGTCCTCGGCCTCTCCCCCCCGCCTCCCGTCCTCGGCCTCTCTCCCCCGCCTCCCGTCCTCGGCCTCTCTCCCCCGCCTCCCGTCCTCGGCCTCTCTCCCCCGCCTCCCGTCCTCGGCCTCTCCCCCCCCCCCGCCTCCCGTCCTCGGCCTCTCCCCCCCCCGCCTCCCGTCCTCGGCCTCTCCCCCCCCCGCCTCCCGTCCTCGGCCTCTCCCCCCCCCGCCTCCCGTCCTCGGCCTCTCCCCCCCCCGCCTCCCGTCCTCGGCCTCTCCCCCCCCCGCCTCCCGTCCTCGGCCTCTCCACCCCGCCTCCCGTCCTCGGCCTCTCCCCCCCGCCTCCCGTCCTCGGCCTCTCTCCCCCGCCTCCCGTCCTCGGCCTCTCTCCCCCGCCTCCCGTCCTCGGCCTCTCTCCCCCGCCTCCCGTCCTCGGCCTCTCTCCCCCGCCTCCCGTCCTCGGCCTCTCTCCCCCGCCTCCCGTCCTCGGCCTCTCTCCCCCCGCCTCCCGTCCTCGGCCTCTCTCCCCCGCCTCCCGTCCTCGGCCTCTCCCCCCGCCTCCCGTCCTCGCCTCTCCCCCCGCCTCCGTCCTCGGCTCTCCCCCCCGCCTCCCGTCCTCGGCCTCTCCCCCCCGCCTCCCGTCCTCGGCCTCTCTCCCCCGCCTCCCGTCCTCGGCCTCTCTCCCCCCGCCTCCCCGTCCTCGGCCTCTCTCCCCCCGCCTCCCGTCCTCGGCCTCTCCCCCCCGCCTCCCGTCCTCGGCCTCTCCCCCCGCCTCCCGTCCTCGGCCTCTCCCCCCCCCCCGCCTCCCGTCCTCGGCCTCTCCCCCCCCGCCTCCCGTCCTCGGCCTCTCCCCCCCCCCGCCTCCCGTCCTCGCCTCTCCCCCCCGCCTCCCGTCCTCGGCCTCTCCCCCCCGCCTCCCGTCCTCGGCCTCTCCCCCCCGCCTCCCGTCCTCGGCCTCTCCTCCCCCGCCTCCCGTCCTCGGCCTCTCTCCCCCCCCGCCTCCCGTCCTCGGCCTCTCTCCCCCGCCTCCCGTCCTCGGCCTCTCCCCCCCCCCGCCTCCCGTCCTCGGCCTCTCTCCCCCGCCTCCCGTCCTCGGCCTCTCTCCCCCCGCCTCCCGTCGGCCTCTCTCCCCCGCCTCCCGTCCTCGGCCTCTCTCCCCCGCCTCCCGTCCTCGGCCTCTCCCCCCCGCCTCCCGTCCTCGGCCTCTCTCCCCCCCCGCCTCCCGTCCTCGGCCTCTCCCCCCCCCGCCTCCCGTCCTCGGCCTCTCCACCCCCGCCTCCCGTCCTCGGCCTCTCCCCCCCGCCTCCCGTCCTCGGCTCTCTCCCCCGCCTCCCGTCCTCGGCCTCTCTCCCCCGCCTCCCGTCCTCGGCCTCTCCCCCGCCTCCCGTCCTCGGCCTCTCTCCCCCGCCTCCCGTCCTCGGCCTCTCTCCCCCGCCTCCCGTCCTCGGCTCTCTCCCCCGCCTCCCGTCCTCGGCCTCTCCCCCCGCCTCCCGTCCTCGGCCTCTCCCCCCCGCCTCCCCGTCCTCGGGCCTCTCCCCCCCGCCTCCCGTCCTCGGCCTCTCTCCCCCGCCTCCCGTCCTCGGCCTCTCTCCCCCGCCTCCCGTCCTCGGCTCTCTCCCCCCGCCTCCCGTCCTCGGCCTCTCTCCCCCGCCTCCCGTCCTCGGCCTCTCTCCCCGCCTCCCGTCCTCGGCCTCTCTCCCCCGCCTCCCGTCCTCGGCCTCTCCCCCCCCCGCCTCCCGTCCTCGGCCTCTCCACCCCGCCTCCCGTCCTCGGCCTCTCCCCCCCGCCTCCCGTCCTCGGCCTCTCCCCCCCGCCTCC
>NW_027618694.1:0-12500 GCF_964187855.1 Myxine glutinosa
GGTTTTTCAACACTAACACAAGTGCGAAAAGTGGTTTTTCAACACTAACACAAGTGCGAAAAGTGGTTTTTCAACACTAACACAAGTGCGAAAAGTGTTTTTTCAACACTAACACAAGTGCAAAAGTGGTTTCCTGCACCAACACAAGTGCGAAAAGTGGTTTTTCAACACTAACAGAAGTGCGAAAAGTGGTTTTTCAACACTAACACAAGTGCGAAAAGTGGTTTTTCAACACTAACACAAGTGCGAAAAGTGGTTTTTCAACACTATCACAAGTGCAAAAAGTGGTTTTTCCACACTAATACAAGTGCAAAAGTGGTTTCCTGCACCAACACAAGTGCGAAAAGTGGTTTTTCAACACTAACACACGTGCGAAAAGTGGTTTTTCAACACTAACACAAGTGCGAAAAGTGGTTTTTCCACACTAATACAAGTGCAAAAGTGGTTTCCTGCACCAACACAAGTGCGAAAAGTGGTTTTTCAACACTAACACACGTGCAAAAAGTGGTTTTTCAACACTAACACAAGTGCGAAAAGTGGTTTTTCCACACTAATACAAGTGCAAAAGTGGTTTCCTGCACCAACACAAGTGCGAAAAGTGGTTTTTCAACACTAACACAAGTGCGAAAAGTGGTTTTTCAACACTAACACAAGTGCAAAAAGTGGTTTTTCAACACCATCACAAGTGCAAAAAGTGTTTTTTCCACACTAATACAAGTGCAAAAGTGGTTTCCTGCACCAGCAGAAGTGCGAAAAGTGGTTTTTCAACACTAACACAAGTGCGAAAAGTGGTTTTTCAACACTATCACAAGTGCAAAAAGTGTTTTTTCCACACTAATACAAGTGCAAAAGTGGTTTCCTGCACCAACACAAGTGCGAAAAGTGGTTTTTCAACACTAACACAAGTGCAAAAAGTGGTTTTTCAACACTAAAACAAGTGCGAAAAGTGTTTTTTCCACACTAATACAAGTGCAAAAGTGGTTTCCTGCACCAACACAAGTGCGAAAAGTGGTTTTTCAACACTAACACAAGTGCGAAAAGTGGTTTTTCAACACTAACACAAGTGCGAAAAGTGGTTTTTCAACACTATCACAAGTGCAAAAAGTGTTTTTTCCACACTAATACAAGTGCAAAAGTGGTTTCCTGCACCAACACAAGTGCGAAAAGTGTTTTTTCAACACTAACACAAGTGCGAAAAGTGGTTTTTCAACACTATCACAAGTGCAAAAAGTGTTTTTTCCACACTAATACAAGTGCAAAAGTGGTTTCCTGCACCAGCAGAAGTGCGAAAAGTGGTTTTTCAACACTAACACAAGTGCGAAAAGTGGTTTTTCAACACTATCACAAGTGCAAAAAGTGTTTTTTCCACACTAATACAAGTGCAAAAGTGGTTTCCTGCACCAACACAAGTGCGAAAAGTGGTTTTTCAACACTAACACAAGTGCGAAAAGTGGTTTTTCAACACTAACACAAGTGCGAAAAGTGATTTTTCCAGACTAATACAAGTGCAAAAGTGGTTTCCTGCACCAACACAAGTGCGAAAAGTGGTTTTTCAACACTATCACAAGTGCAAAAAGTGTTTTTTCCACACTAATACAAGTGCAAAAGTGGTTTCCTGCACCATCACAAGTGCGAAAAGTGGTTTTTCAACACTAACACAAGTGCGAAAAGTGGTTTTTCAACACTAACACAAGTGCGAAAAGTGGTTTTTCCACACTAATACAAATGCAAAAGTGGTTTCCTGCACCAACACAAGTGCGAAAAGTGGTTTTTCAACACTAACACAAGTGCAAAAAGTGGTTTTTCAACACTATCACAAGTGCAAAAAGTGTTTTTTCCACACTAATACAAGTGCAAAAGTGGTTTCCTGCACCAACACAAGTGCGAAAAGTGGTTTTTCAACACCAACACAAGTGCGAAGAGTCGGTTTTCAACACTAACACAAGTGCGAAAAGTGGTTTCCTGCACCAACACAAATGCGAAATGTGGTATTCAACACCAACACAAGTGCAAAATGTGGTTTTGAACACAAAGACAAGTGCTAAAAGTGGTTTCAACACTAAAACAAGTGCGAAATGTGGTTTTCAACACCAGCAGAAGTTTAAAATGTGCATTTCAACATGAACACAAGTGCTAAAAGTGGTTTTCAACACTAGCAAAAGTGCGACATGTGGTATTCAACACTAACACAAGTGCGAAATGTGGTTTTCAACACCAACACTAGTGCAAAATGTGGTTTTCAACACTAGCAAAAGTGCGACATGTGGTTTTCAACACTAATGCAAGTGCGAAATGTGGTTTTCAACACCAACACAAGTGCAAAATGTGGATTTCAACACCAACAAAAGTGAAAAATGTGGTTTTCAACACCAACACAAGTGCGAAAAGTGGTTTCCTTCACTAACACATGTGCGAAAAGTGGTTTTTCAACACTAACACAAGTGCGAAAAGTGGTTTCCTTCAAAACCACATGTGCGAAAAGTGGGTTTTGAACACAAACACAAGTGCGAAAAGTGGTTTCCTACACAAACACAAGTGGGAAAAGTGGATTTTCAACACTAACACAAGTGCGAAAAGTGGGTTTTCAACACTAACACAAGTGCGAAAAGTGGCTTTTCAACACTAACACAAGTGCGAAAAGTGGTTTCCTGCAACAACACAAGTGCGAAAAGTGGTTTCCTTCACTAACACATGTGCGAAAAGTGGGTTTTCAACACTATCACAAGTGCGAAAAGTGGTTTTTCCACACTAATAAAAGTGCAAAAGTGGTTTCCTGCACCAACACAAGTGCGAAAAGTGGTTTTTCAACACTAACACAAGTGCGAAAAGTGGTTTTTCAACACTAACACAAGTGCAAAAAGTGGTTTTTCCACACTAATACAAGTGCAAAAGTGGTTTCCTTCACTAACACATGTGCGAAAAGTGGGTTTTCAACACTAACACAAGTGCGAAAAGTGGTTTCCTTCACCAACACCAGTGCGAAAAGTGGGTTTTCAACACTAACACAAGTGCGAAAAGTGGTTTCCTTCACTAACATGTGCGAAAAGTGGGTTTTCAACACTAACACAAGTGCGAAAAGTGGTTTTTCAACAATAACACAAGTGCGAAAAGTGCTTTTTCCACACTAATACAAGTGCAAAAGTGGTTTCCTGCACCAACACAAGTGCGAAAAGTGGTTTCCTTCACTAACACATGTGCGAAAAGTGGGTTTTCAACACTATCATAAGTGCAAAAAGTGGTTTTCCACACTAATACAAGTGCAAAAGTGGTTTCCTGCACCAACACAAGTGCGAAAAGTGGTTTTTCAACACTAACACAAGTGCGAAAAGTGGTTTTTCAACACTAACACAAGTGCGAAAAGTGTTTTTTCCACACTAATACAAGTGCAAAAGTGGTTTCCTGCACCAACACAAGTGCAAAAAGTGGTTTTTCAACACTAACACAAGTGCGAAAAGTGGTTTCCTTCACTAACACAAGTGCGAAAAGTGTTTTTTCCACACTAATACAAGTGCAAAAGTGGTTTCCTGCACCAACACAAGTGCAAAAAGTGGTTTTTCAACACTAACACAAGTGCGAAAAGTGGTTTCCTTCACTAACACATGTGCGAAAAGTGGGTTTTCAACACTAACACAAGTGCGAAAAGTGGTTTTTCAACACTATCACAAGTGCAAAAAGTGTTTTTTCCACACTAATACAAGTGCAAAAGTGGTTTCCTGCACCAACACAAGTGCGAAAAGTGGTTTCCTTCACTAACACATGTGCGAAAAGTGGGTTTTCAGCACTAACACAAGTGCGAAAAGTGGTTTCCTTCACCAACACCAGTGCGAAAAGTGGTTTTTCAACACTAACACAAGTGCGAAAAGTGGTTTTTCAACACTATCACAAGTGCAAAAAGTGTTTTTTCCACACTAATACAAGTGCAAAAATGGTTTCCTGCACCAACACAAGCGCGGAAAGTGGTTTTTCAACACTAACACATGTGCGAAAAGTGGGTTTTCAACACTATCACAAGTGCGAAAAGTGGTTTTTCCACACTAATACAAGTGCAAAAGTGGTTTCCTGCACCAACACAAGCGCGGAAAGTGGTTTTTCAACACTAACACAAGTGCGAAAAGTGGTTTTTCAACACTAACACAAGTGCGAAAAGTGGGTTTTCAACACTAACACAGTGCGAAAAGTGGTTTCCTTCACTAACACGTGCGAAAAGTGGGTTTTCAACACTAACACAAGTGCGAAAAGTGGTTTCCTTCACTCACACATGTGCGAAAAGTGGGTTTTCAACACTAACACAAGTGCGAAAAGTGGTTTTTCAACACCAACACAAGTGCGAAAACTAGTTTTTCAACACTAACACAAGTGCGAAAAGTGGTTTCCTACACCAACACAAGTGGGAAAAGTGGGTTTTCAGCACTAACACAAGTGCGAAAAGTGGTTTCCTTCACCAACACCAGTGCGAAAAGTGGTTTTTCAACACTAACACAAGTGCGAAAAGTGGTTTTTCCACACTAATACAAGTGCAAAAGTGGTTTCCTTCACTAACACATGTGCGAAAAGTGGGTTTTCAACACTAACACAAGTGCGAAAAGTGGTTTCCTTCACAAACACCAGTGCGAAAAGTGGGTTTTCAACACTAACACAAGTGCGAAAAGTGGTTTCCTTCACTAACACATGTGCGAAAAGTGGGTTTTCAACACTAACACAAGTGCGAAAAGTGTTTTTTCCACACTAATACAAGTGCAAAAGTGGTTTCCTGCACCAACACAAGTGCGAAAAGTGGTTTCCTTCACTAACACATGTGCGAAACGTGGGTTTTCAACACTAACACAAGTGCAAAAAGTGGTTTTTCCACACTAATACAAGTGCAAAAGTGGTTTCCTGCACCAACACAAGTGCGAAAAGTGGTTTTTCAACACTAACACAAGTGCGAAAAGTGGTTTTTCAACACCAACACAAGTGCGAAAAGTGGTTTTTCCACACTAATACAAGTGCAAAAGTGGTTTCCTGCACCAACACAAATGCGAAAAGTGGTTTCCTTCACTAACACAAGTGCGAAAAGTGGTTTCCTACACCAACACAAGTGGGAAAAGTGGATTTTCAACACTAACACAAGTGCGAAAAGTGGTTTTTCAACACTAACACAAGTGCGAAAAGTGGTTTCCTTCACTAACACATGTGCGAAAAGTGGGTTTTCAACACTAACACAAGTGCAAAAAGTGGTTTCCTTCACTCACACATGTGCGAAAAGTGGGTTTTCAACACTAACACAAGTGCGAAAAGTGGTTTTTCAACACCAACACAAGTGCAAAAAGTGGTTTCCTTCACTCACACATGTGCGAAAACTAGTTTTTCAACACTAACACAAGTGCGAAAAGTGGTTTCCTACACCAACACAAGTGGGAAAAGTGGAATTTTCAACACTAACACAAGTGCGAAGAGTGGGTTTTCAACACTAACACAAGTGCGAAAAGTGGTTTCCTGCACCAACACAAATGCGAAATGTGGTATTCAACACCAACAAAAGTGCAAAATGTGGTTTTGAACACGAAGACAAGTGCTAAAAGTGGTTTCAACACTAAAACAAGTGTGAAATGTGGTTTTCAACACCAGCACAAGTTTAAAATGTGCATTTCAACATGAACACAAGTGCTAAAAGTGGTTTTCAACACTAGTAAAAGTGCGACATGTTGTTTGCAACACTAACACATGTGCGGAAAGTGGTTTTGCAACACTAACACAAGTGCGAAAAGTGTTTTTCAACACCAACACAAGTGCAAAAAGGGATGTTCAACACGAGCACAAGTGCAAAATATGGTTTTCAACTCGAGCACCAGTGCGGAAAGTGGTTTTGCATCACTGGCACGAGTGCGCAAAGAGGTTTTGCATCATTTGCACGAGTGCGGAAAGTGTTTTTTCAACACTGAGTGGATTTCATGAAGTGGTTTTGCAACACAAGCACGAGTGCGGAAAGTGGTTTTCAACACTAACACAAGTGCGAAATGTGGTTTCCATCACAAACAGGTGCACGGAAAGGGCTTTTGCATCTGTTACGTGCTCCTCCCCGACCTTCTGGTCTCGGTATACCCCCGAACCCTGGGAGGAGTCACGGCAATAATATATTGAAAGTCACACAGAAATAACATCACCCATAACGATAGCAAATCCAGACAATCAAAATCTCTTAAGATGGTACCATCTTATCTAGTACTTATCTCAAACTCACAGAACTCCTCAATGTCTCTATGACTCTCCAAGGCGAAGTTGATTCGCTCCAGCGATCGTTGGAACAATGTCCGATCGAGATCAATCGAGGCGTAGGCGGTCGAAGCGGCACAGAAGTCACGTGGTCCAACACCCAGAAAACTCACGGTGGAATGGACAATCCCCACAGACGCGCGCCGACTTACACGTTCGCCGTTCAATCAGCGAACCGCCATGTAACCTTCAAACGCCGCTTTTGCACACACGCATCCCCGGCAGACGGCCGGAGGATGAGAAAAGTTGCTGCGTACCAAAACCTTCTTCGGTGGACGCAGCGTGCGGGGCAGAATGGCGGACGGCTCTCCCTCGAGCCGGAGCGTCTAGGCAAGGATTCTCCGGAACCTCAATGCCGATACCTGACTATGCAGGTTCCTCAATATTCCGGCGATAACACCTATCGCACGAACTTCCTTTCAAGGTCTCAAAGTTCACTCACGACGTTCGCTCGACCACGCCAGGTACGGAGCTTCGCCATACGTCTTCCCCGATCTTTGCCTCACGACCTCTTCTTCTTCGCTCCCCCTCTTCCGGGTCACGATCCGATTTCCTGTCTCATTTTTACCATGAGCGCTTTTAACCTTTTAACCACAATAACCATTTCCCTTTAACAACAATAATCGCCATTTCCTTCCAACCCCGATAAGAATAATAATACATAACCAGCAATGTTACAAGTGGATGAAAGCCACAACCACGGAAGGGCCGAATCCGTAACACATCCCCCCCTCAAGAAAGAAAGTTTGAACACAGCGAAAACTTTCTTTGTAGGCAAACTCTGTAAACAAACAAAGTAAACTCACAACCCAAATCATCAATTCCCATGAACCACAATGAGCAATATTTCCCAAAAATAAAGCAACAAACTTCGAACAACCCACAGAGATTTCCAAACTTAATCGACTCTGGACAAAGCGTCAGCCACGACATTGTCCCTGCCCTTTACATGTTCAATTTCCCAGTTGGACTCCTGCAAAGCCAAATGCCATCTCATCACCCTCTGATTTTACTTTTCGTTTCTTTTGAATGAAGGTTAAGGGGTAGTAATCAAAAACCCAAAGTCAAGCAAATCTACAGCACTTTTCCTGGGAGGCCGAGCTGAAAGCCAGGTTCCATGGTGGTTGGGTGGTGAGGCCTGGAAGTATTCACTACATGGACGCCTTTAGAAACGTGGAGTTCACGGTTAATCCGTGTCGGAAATTTCACTACATGGACGCCTTTAGGAACGTGGCATTCACGGTTAATCCGTGTAGGAATTTTTGCTCGGCTGCTCCGCAGCATTCGTGCTTCAACTCTTTCTAACTTTCGTAATCATCACGGTTGGACCACTTGTCACTGTAGTCCCGGGAATAGCGTCTCCTTCTTGGCCCCTACCCTGATAAACCTTCCCTCGGGAGCTGCCGTAACTCTGGGAGCCTCCATAATAATATCGCTTGCGGGCAACACCAAAAATACTACTCCGTTGTCCTCCTCGGTAGCCCCCTCGCCGCCTACGGCCTGCCTTCTCTACGGCTATGGTCCGACCCTCAAAATCCTTACCATTCCAATTCTTCTCTGCCTCTTTGGCGTCCTTCGTGCTTTCAAACATGACAAAGCCAAGCCCTCTTGACTTTTGCGTTTCCCTGTCTTTTACCAACCGCACTTCCAAAAGCGGTCCATATTTGCTGAAGACAGAGGTCAGAACTTCTTCCTTTGTTTTGAAGTTCAGTCCACCTACAAATAACTTGCTACATTTGTCGCCATCCCTAACTGGTGTGGTGTTATTTTCCCTACTGGGCTTTTTAACAACCATCGGATTACCATAAACTTGACCACCGGCAAAATCATTCCCGATAACAACAGATACTCCCTCTACAGGAAGAGTGGCTTGTCATCCTACGGTGACCGGTCCTGACAACAAATCGGACTCCAAATAGATGGCATGAAGTGGAGCTCTAACACAGCCGCCAATCCCTTGTAAACGAACACTTTCACCAGTTGCCGTCTCCTCTGACAAGGGCAAAATGCCTTCCAGAATCAAAGATTGATGTGCTCCTGTGTCCCTCAATACCCTAACCGGTTTCTGGTTAGTCGAGTCTCCATCCAGTGACACAAACCCCTCTGAAATAAATGGTTGGTAACTCTTTTGAGGGCGATTTCTCACATTGGCCATTGCATTCAGAGATGTAATAGTCGAACTCCGCTCCTGATTTTCCTTTCCCAGAGCATAACAGTGGGACATCAAGTGTCCAGGTTTATGGCAAAAAGCGCAAGTAGGCCCGGAGGAGAACCTCGTGGTTTGTCTCGAGCACCCCGGAGGATAAGTCTGCCTTGGAACTGGTGTCTTCAGATTTCTCGAAGTCGTGGTATCAGAGTGGTCCTCATAGTCATCGCAAGGTCGCCCCAATGAAGTTTCGTTCTCCGCACCAGATGTGCCATAGCTCCCCTGTTTAAGTCTAGGCGAGAAGTTATGTTTGTGGAACCCCATCCTGTGTGTTAAGGCATAGTCATCTGCCATGGTTGCTGCCTCATACAACTTTGGTACTTTCCTTTCCTCCAGATGTATTTTAACGTCCTCGTGGACACACTGTTGGATTTCCTCCACCAGGATCAATTGTCGCAATAGTTCGAAGTCTTTCCCAACCCCTTTTGAATCACACCACCTATCAAACATGGTTTCTTTCATTCTGGCAAACTCCACATGGGTCTCACTCTCCCTCTTCCTGGCATTCCGGAATTTTTGCCGGTAAGCTTCCGGGACCAATTCATAGGCTTTGAGAATGTTTTTCTTCACTACCTCATAATCTGCACATTGGTCAATCGGTAAAGCCGAATAAATATCTTGAGCTTTACCCACCAGAACACTTTGCACTAATATGGTCCAGGACTCCTCAGGCCATTTTAGCAGTTGAGCCACTTTCTCAAAGTGTGAAAAAAAATTGGCTACCTCCTTTTCATTGAAGGGTGGAACCAGCCTCACATGTCTGCCAACATCCCAGGTGTTCTGGCTAGGTGTCGAACCAGTCGGCATGGATGGTACCTCTCCCCGTTCTTTCATTACATCCAGCTCATTGAGTCTAATTTCCTGCTGAAGCGCCATTTCACGGTCCCTTAACTCCCTTTCGGCTTTTCTCTCCTCTGCTTTTTTCTCCTCTAACCTTTCCTGGAGTTCTCTTTCCTGTACTTTTAACCTTTCCTGGAGTTCTCGTTCCTGTGCTGCTCTTTCCTTTTCTGCTTTCCTTTCCTCTGCTCTTTCTTGTGCCTTTTTCTCTTCTAACCTTTCCTGGAGTTCTCTTTCCTGTACTTTTAACCTTTCCTGGAGTTCTCGTTCCTGTGCTGCTCTTTCCTTTTCTGCTTTCCTTTCCTCTGCTCTTTCTTGTGCCTTTTTCTCTTCTAACCTTTCCTGGAGTTCTCTTTCTTCTGCTTTTAACCTTTCCTGGCTCTGCAATTGCATCTCCAATATCCGGAGCTCCACATTTTCTTGTTCCTCGGGTAACCAATTCAAGGCTCCCTCTTCCCATGTTCCTTGTACCACCAGAGATTCTATCACCAATCTCTGCATCTCTGCTTTCCTCATATTCATTCGAACCTCCAAGCTAAAATGTCTGGCCAATACCAAGAGGTCCGATTTTAATAACGCTCTGAACTGTGCCTCACTAGGGGTCACTGGAAACCTCTCTGCGTCAAACTCCATGGTGACTATTGTTAACACCTGTTAACCTTCACACAAGAAATTTTTTTTTAAACAACATTTTGTTTGTTTTTGGAAAAATTTGTGAATGTTGGAAAAAGTTCCAAATTTGGGAATTCTGGGAATGTTAGGGAATTCTTTCCCGGACTAAATTTAGGGAATTTTAGATCCCGGACGCAGACCCAATTTTGAGCCCACGAGTTCATTGGACGAGCCCCCAATTTCTGTTACGTGCTCCTCCCCGACCTTCTGGTCTCGGTATACCTCCGAACCCCGGGAGGAGTCACGGCAGAAAAATAAATATTATTTTGTGTCGAAATCAATAAGGAAACCACACCAATGGTTATAAACCAACCAATAATATATTGAAAGTCACACAGGAATAACATCACCCATAACGATAGCAAATCCAGACAATCAAAATCTCTTAAGATGGTACCATCTTATCTAGTACTTATCTCAAACTCACAGAACTCCTCAATGTCTCTATGACTCTCCAAGGCGAAGTTGATTCGCTCCAGCGATCGTTGGAACAATGTCCGATCGAGATCAATCGAGGCGTAGGCGGTCGAAGCGGCACAGAAGTCACGTGGTCCAACACCCAGAAAACTCGCGGTAGAATGGAAAATCTCCAAAGACAAAGATTTTCCAACACTTTTAGAAGACACTTTTGTTATAAGTGCTTATTTTTTTTAAAAAAATTGTATTTACCAACATAAAGGTACATTAAGGGTAACTTATAATTTCCAATAGTAAGTGGATAGGTTTGTTGATTGCACTTAAAAAATGAAAGAAAGAAAAAAACACGTCTTGCCAAACTCGCATACTCGCACAGATATTGCTCATACACAATTTCAAATTACAAACAGAATATGCACACATTACATTACTTACAGGTAAAAATAAGCATAAATCACATCTCCACAAAATCAATGACTAAAAATGAAACACTTAAAAGGCAACTCTCATCACATTCTAGTCAGTCGACAACTCCAAGAAATTTAAAGAATAATTGCAGCAAACAATACAAATTACAGTTGCAAGTGTTGTTTATTAAGGGGCTGTCCCAAATGTGTACATTGAACAAAATACGAAGCTTAAAAGGAGTGAGCTGGAAAGAACCTGAACCAAATAAAGAAAGAACAAATAACATATACATGTAACAGTATGACATCAATCTGTACACAATTTGATATTAGCAAATGAAGCCATCATCCTTTATATACAATGCTTCCACCAAGATTGACTAACACTGCACATACGCTTAGCAGTCTATCGATGCTTGCCTCCCCCACTTGGTCCATTTCATCTTTCAGAGTTTTTATCATTTGGATAGGCAAAGTCCCTTGGAGAATTGTGTAGCGTTTCTTTAAAAGTCCTATTACCCTCTCAACATGGATGCGGATGGAGGACATCTGCCGTGATACTTCAACCTCAGATGCCGACAGTTGCTTCTTTCCTTTGGTGAAGGCAGATATCACTAGTTCCACCCCACATCTTACAGCAAAGTCTTCCTGCAGAGTGAACCCCCTATCTGCCAAAATCTGGTCATGCGGCCAATGAAGTTCAGGAGACATAAACCCAGAACGGCGCACAAGTTCAACATCAGACACTCGACCTCCCCATGCTGTTGACAAATATGTAATTGCCCCTAAAGGGTTGCATGCAATGAAAACTTTTGCCGTCGTATGTTTTTTGTAGTTGGAGTAAGTTCGCTGACGCGCTAGTAGATGTCCTGCATTTTCAATGAAAATCTCAAAACAGTCTACTATGCCAGTCAAACGTGGATATAACACTTTAAATTCTGGTGGAAGTGTCTGTGCAGCTGCATCCTTTTCTGGCCACTTGAGTAAAAATGACAATTTAGCATACATCACATCGAGCCACTTCCAAAAATAGTCTCTAAATGTGGTCTCCCCACAAGCAGCAATATCTGAAATAAGTTCAAATGGCAAGTCCAGGCGAAGTCGAACAAGAGTTATGAAGAACTGATCTATGGAGGCTAGACTGTCCTTTGTCCTCCCACTCACATGGCTAGCCAAAAAATTGAAAGTCTGAAGAAACACAGCCCATGTCAAACCTGTGTAAAAACGGGACTTCGCATCATTGTCCTTAATGACAACTCGATAGCTGAACTCCTTTGTATCTAACTTTAAGTTAATCAAGATGTTGAATGGCCTGTGCACATATATGCGTGCGTGACTGTGTCCTATATGCCGACGAGCTTTGCTCATTTGGACAGGAAGTAAGCAAGCTGACTAATGGGGTGGCCGTTTTCTTTTCTCCCTGTTAGGAACACAAAGATGGATGTTTCCTGCCATGAGGCTCAGGCCGCGTTTCACGCTGTGCACTCTTTCTGCTTCAAAATCGATGCTCCCAAGCTCCGTGGGTAAAGCTTTTAGTGGCCCCTTTTGAGAATGCCCTATTCAGGAGACTTTTGCACATACCCCATGAGTGTTTGGTCCAACATAAGTACTTAGTAATAATGACACAAAAGGACAGCCATCTGTTAAATCTGCTCTTGTTGTGGGAAGCTGCCAGAGGACAACCTCTCCAGTCGACGACAATCAGTTCT
>NW_027618694.1:17500-64203 GCF_964187855.1 Myxine glutinosa
TATTGATCAAGTCGTTAATTGAATAATTAAATAATTAATCGATTAATTGATCAATCAATTTAATCAAAAACAGCTTATACAGCCAAATCACTTTTTATTTCTTTTTACTTTTTTTTTATACAGAATCGAGGCTCGTGAAAGAGCTAACATTTATTTCACAAACAAATCAAACAGACAAACAAAATATATAAAAAGAGGGAGCGGAAGACAAGATGGGGAGAGAAGGCGAAGCACACAAACAACATTTGAGAGCAGGGAGATGTGTGGGAGGGAGAGGGCTTGGGGGGAGGAGGCGTGGGAAGGGGGGGGGTGGGAGAAGTATAAAACACAAGGACTCCAAGGACTTCCAGGACAGAAGTTGGTATTTAAAAAAAGTGGATTTGGGGTGAAATTAGTGGGGGTAGAAAAGATCAAGGTTTTGGATGGGGGAAGATAAGAGATGGTGGTGAACAGCTGTTTTAAAGACCTGGAGGGTGGAGTGGGATTGAAGAGAGTGAGGGAGTTTGTTCCAGAGGCGGAAGAAAAGAGGAATGAAGGAGTGAAGGTGAGCAGAGAGTCTTGATTTTGGCAGTTTAACCATAAGAGGGTTGCAGGCAGATCTTGTGCGACCTGTAGGAATATTTGGGGAACAGAGCCCAGAGAGAGCTTGGGGGGGCAAGGCCAGAGAGGAGTCGGTAGAAGACAGAAAGACCACCAACCTGCCTGCGGTGAGTGAGTGAAAGGCCCTTGGAGTTAGCTTCATCGCGGGAGATTCCAATGATTCTGAACGCTTTGGTTTCAACAGCGTGAAGACGAGCTAGGTGTGAGGCAGGAGCACCAGCCCAGAGGGGAGAGCAGTATTCCATTGAGCTGCAGATGAAAGAAAGCCTTGTATGTGGTGAGGAGCTCAGGTGTGCCAAGGAAGGACTTCACACGACGGAGGATGCCCAGTTGGCGACTGGCTTTGGAGGCCAGATTTGAAATGTGGTTTTCCCAGGAAAGGTCATGGCAGATAGTGAGACCCAAAAGCTTGGGTGACAGAACTTATTGGAGAGGATTATTCAGAAAGTGGATGGGAGGGTTGTCCAGTCGGTCTTTTCGGAGAGACATTGTAAGAGTGTGAGATTTGTCAGGATTGAAAGACATGTTCCACTTGTTTGCCCAGTCTGTGATTTTGTCCAGGTCTGCAGAGAGAGAGGAGGCTGCAGACTGCCGATCTGAGAGATGAGGAATGGAGCGACAAAGAGTAGAGTCATCAGCAAAGAGATAGAGAGGATTTTCAAGAGTCAGAGAGATCATTGACTTGCTTGATTGATTGATTGACTTGCTCATTGACTTGTCCAAATATCGGCTTCCTCGCTCAAAAGGTGCTTGAGATAATGCACAGATGAGATAGAAAATAAATAAATGATTATTAATGAAAATAAATAAACAATAATCATAAAATAATTAAATAATTTATCAATTGGCTAATAGAATACCTAAACGACTACCGTTTCATCCAAATCTGTAACTTAAAAACAAATTAATGAATGAAGTCATTAATCGAATAATTAAATAATTAATCGATTAATTGATTAATCAATAAATCAAAATTAGCCTTTACAGCCAAATCACTTGGTCGTTGTCATGTCCAAATATCAGCTTCCTAGCTCAAAAGGTGCCTGAGATATTGCCCAGAAGAGAAAGGAAATGTGTCAGTACTTAATTAATCGATAATAATTATGGTGACATGAGATGTGACATGTGGTGAACATGGTGACATGAGATGTGGTGGGCATTGTGGCATGAGATGTGTTGGGCATGATGAGATGTGGTGGGCATGGACTTGAATGCATGAGATGTGGTGGGCATGGTGACATGAAATGTGTTGGGTATGGACGTGAATGCATGAGATGTGTTGGGCATGGATGTGAATGCATGAGATGTGGTGGGCATGATGACATGAGATGTGGTGGGCATGATGACATGAGATGTGGTGGGCATGGACGTGAATACATGAGATGTGGTGGGCATGTGCATGAGATGTGGTGGGCATGGCCATGAGAGGTGGTGGGCATGGCCATGAGAGGTGGTGGGCATGGCCATGAGATGTGGCGGGCATGGACATGAATGTATGAGATGTAGTGGGCATGGACGTGAATGCATGAGATGTGGTGGTCATGATGACATGAGATGTGGTGGGCATGGACGTGAATGCATGAGATGTGGTGGGCATGGACGTGAATGCATGAGATATGGTGGGCATGGACGTGAATGCATGAGATATGGTGGGCATGGACGTGAATGCATGAGATATGGTGGGCATGGACGTGAATGCATGAGATGTGGTTGGCATGGACGTGAATGCATGAGATGTGGTGGGCATGGTGACATGAGATGTTGTGAGCATGGTGACATGAGATGTGGTGGGCATGGTGACATGAGATGTGGTGGGCATGGATGTCAATGCATAAGATGTGGGGGGGCATGGATGTGAATACATGAGATGTGGTGGGCATGGACGTGAATGCATGAGATGTGGTGGGCATGGATGTGAATGCATGAGATGTGGTGGGCATGGATGTGAATGCATGAGATGTGGTGGGCATCGATGTGAATCCATGAGATGTGGTGGGCATGGATGTGAATGCATGAGATGTGGTGGGCATGGATGTTAATGCATGAGATGTGGTGGGCATGGATGTGAATGCATGAGATGTGGTGGGCATGGACATGAATGCATGAGATGTGGTGGGCATGGATGTGAATGCATGAGATGTGGTGGGAATGGACATTAATGCATGAGATGTGGTGGGCATGGACGTGAATGCATGAGATGTGGTGGGCATGGATGTGAATGCATGAGATGTGGTGGGCATGGATGTGAATGCATGAGATGTGGTGGGCATGGATGTGAATGCATGAGATGTGGTGGTCATGATGACATGAGATGTGGTGGGTATGGACGTGAATGTATGAGATGTGGTGGTCATGATGCCACAAGATGTGGTGGCTGTGCCTGTCTATACGAGGCTTCACACACGTTCGCAGTGCGAGATTTTCACTACAATATGTCGGCCGCACGCACGCACGGTACAGTACACGTACAGTAATTGAGCTATTCACTCAGAATTGAATGAGTGATGGAATCTGACTATCTGAAAATGGACTAAAGGGTCTTAAAAGGTCGGAAAAGAGGCAAAGTGGTCTCAAGTTCTGAAGGATGTGAAGGTTTAAATATCTGAACGTTCCAATTACTACAAGTACAGTTCAGCAGTACTCACATTCAAACAGTACGTAATTAATAGACATACTCACACGAGTCGACCTTCACCGTGGTTTTCAGTTTTATATGCAATATTATATTTATATTGTATGGATAATTATCGTACGTGTGGCAACAATGGTTATCGCATTGTACTTAATATCAACCATTAAACACAGCTGTTTAAAAGTGATTTTCTTGGGCATGTTCCGTTAGTAAGCGGCTTGCTGGTGGTTGTTATTGCTTACCAAGGCAGCCCTTCCGTATCAACGCTTTGCAAGCCGCTTGGCAAGTGGAGCAAGCGATAAAGAGAGGTGCTTGGTGAGCGGAACACCTCCGTACGTTAGCAAAAATGGCCGCCGTAGTCGAATTCCGAATGGTTGGTGGCTCTTTCTTCAATTTTGCTATCACAGAGGATGATATTGAAACGTGCATTTCATACTTTAAATAATTAGGATGAAAAGTAACATTGACATCTACAAACATAAAAAACCACAAGATGATCGAATTAAACTGAAAACCACAGCTGAGACATTTGTTCGAGTTCCACCACTGAGCTCTATAATATGGAGGAACTACCGGCCGATGAGAGTGCGTTTGTTGATGAAGCCGCACGCCCGCCATATTGGGACTCCCTATAGACTGATGAGAGGATGAGAGTGCGTTTGCTAATGACGCCACGCGCCCACCATATTGGGACTCCCGAATGACCGATTAGAGGATGAGAGCGCGCTTGCTAATGACGCCATGCGCCCGCCATATTGGGACTCCCGAATGACTGGTGAGAGGATAAGAGCGCGCTTGCTAATGACGTCATGCGCCCGCCATATTGGGACTCCCGAATGACATACTCCCATTCACGGCGCAGAAGCAAGGCGACGTGTCTCACAAGTCGCTCTCTCACTTTTGTCCTTTTTATCGTTTTATGTTTGTCTTTGTTCGTCCATAATGTTCCTGTCTGCTAATGTAAATGATCGTCCAAGAGTATGTTGGGATATGCACCAGGAAATAACTGCCACCAATGCTCCAGAAGGCTGGGGAGATGAGGTGGAGTGCTGGCGAGGCTGAGGAGGTGGCCTACTCGACCCCCACTCCCGTCTATTTTTTTAGCCGATATGCAATTGATCGACAACAAAATGGACGAAATGCAATGCCGCATAGGTTCTCAACACGATCGAATGGTTTACAATGGTTTTAGCTTCAGTGAGACTTGGTTAAAATCACCGTTCTGGTGCACAGGAGACCCACTGCATCTAAACCTGCTGTGCATCAAATGTGGATGCAAAGTCAATTTCCCAATCTGCCTTTAGGTTGTGAACATTAATGATGTTACGGTATCATTGAAAAGAGAAGGTCATTGTTGTCCAGTACTCTTGCTTGGGGGTTACCTTATAATTAGCATTAATACCTGGGCAGCACAGTTGTGTGGATACAGCACAGACATGATGGGTAAAAAAAATCAAAATCCCTCCATAATATACTGTAATTGGATCAGGTTACTGTTAGTTACTTTTTGATAAAACGAATAAACAGACTTAAGGTCTGGTTTAATTGACATATTAGTGGGAATATTTGAGATGGACCATTTTGGGAGTTGGAGATTAATGAAGTAAGGAAGTTTGGTTCTTTAACCTGAGTCTTGTCAATCACATGGTGTCCCGTTTGAGTCCAAGTAAATGCTAAAAAGACAATATATAATGGCTTACTCCATCACCGAGACAATATAATAACGTCTTTCAAACTTTTTATCGCTCTTCATATCCTTTTTTGCTTTATAGTGCCTTCACAGAACCCTCATTAGCAACTTGGCGGTAATGAATAAAGCAACAGCACCCCTGTAGAGCAGCAGCAGGCAGGGCCCATGGGCTCCCGCATGTCTGATGAACCGTGGCCGTGAGAGTGCTGCAGCCACTGGACAGCACATCAAATCCTAGAACTGACGATTGTAGGAGCAAATACATCATAGAGGAAGTAAGGAGAATGCAACCACAATGCACTTCATCAAATAACAATCCACTTATTCAAATATATAAAGGTCATATTTATTATGTCTATATGTGGGATGCACCCCAGTATCTGCTTGCAGTCTGCAAGCATGATATATATTATTACATGGTATATTATATTACTACCAAGAAAAGGCTGGTGAATGCTCTGGCTTTTCAAGTTACAATGTATGGATGTAAGTTGTGGACAGCGAAAAATAAAGAAAAGAAGAAGATTGACAGTTTTTTAATCTGATGATGGAGATTAATGTAACCAAGACCAAACAAATTCGTTCTTGGAAGAAATTACACCAACATGTACGACACTTTGGCCACAGATGCGACTTTGGCCACATCATGAGTGCAGAAAATGAAAAATCTGGAGAAATCAACCATGCTGGTTATATTATGGTTATACAATCAAGAGGCAGACCTTGCATGCACTGGGTGAAAACAACTTGCCTGGAGGAATCTGCATGCACTCCCTGTATGTCTGGATGCTTGTATGAACTTGCCTGGGCTTGCTGGACTTGCATGCCCTGGATGTATGGGTAAAGGTTGAAATCAAGCTGTCTCTGCCATAGCTGCTCGAGGCAATGCAGGATTGAGATGTTTGGAGAAATCGGATCATGAATTTCACCAAAAGTCCGACTTGACGGAACTCGATAACTAGATATTATATTGGTGTGGCATGCTTGCAGACTGCAAGCAGAAGCTGAGGTGCAACCTACAAGCCAATGTACATAATAAATACACAAGCTTTATAGATTTTATGAAGTGAATTATGATTGAATTCTGTAAACAGCTAAATAAATCAAGTGATCAGAATGAGCTCTTTATTTAACATTGTTCAGGTTGAATAACTGTTAATGTAAAATATCAAAAGTTATAAAATCAAGTTATTGTTTACATTCTGAGTTGCTAGGTAATGCTAAAATACGTATTTATGATTTCAATGTCGAAGACAATTGTGAATGGGTGGAACTGGAACTTTTAAAACGAAGTCGAAGCAAACAATGATTGTGTCCTGTTGCTGTAGCTGTTCCTACGTTGAACGTAGTTAACAACAGAATAAATCTGACTTGTTATTATGTTCAGTTAGAAACTTCAATTAGTAACGATTTGAAATTTGAATTTGAAATTTATTTATTATTTGGCCACAAAAAAAGGAAAACAAAACTCCCAATTTTATTATTAAATATTGTACAATTAATTTACAAATGCAATTAATACTAGAACGGTAGTCGGTAGAGCACATACCTCCGCCAGGCTGAACAGTTTATACTTTGTATCTCACTGATAGGCCGGATCTGGACCGGACCTGAACCAAAATCGAATCGGCTAGTTATTGTCGCCTAACCAACTAATTCACCAAATTTTGTCATAATCTGTCCACAACTTTTTGAAATATCGTGCTGTATATTGTTTTTGGCCTCATCTCTCAGAGGTGAAGAATCACTAAAAAAAAATTCTCATGTCTTCTTTACACTACAGTCCACTTTGGTTGTTGATGGAAGCTTTCCAGCAGTTTAAAAATAAAGCTCATATTCTTCCAAATCTATTGCAGCAACTCATCTAGTGGCAACAGCCATCGTAAGGAATCAGCACCATTACATTGCGGATGAGGATTTGTCAACTGCACAAGCACTGAGACCATCACTGACAACTCGGGTATAACATTTAAAACTAGAACGGCACTCAGTAGAGAGCAAACCTCGGCCTGGTTGGCCATATCACTCAATGGTGAAGAATCGCTTAAAAATTCTACGAGCTGGACCCGGGATCCGGATCTTCACCAAAATTGAATCGATTCTTCCTTGTCACACACACAACCTGTTCAGCACGTTTCGTCCAAATCCATCCATAACTTTTCAAGATATCCTGCTTTGTATCGTTTTTGGCCTTATCTCTCAATGGTGAAGAATCACTTAAAAATTAAATAATTCTCATATCCGAATCCATATTCAGATCTTCACCAAAATTGGGTCACTTCTTCGTTGTCACACACTCAAACTGCCCACCAAGTTTCATCCAAACCCGTCCATTACTTTTTGAGACATCGTGCTATAAATTGTTTTGGCCCTATCTCTAAATGGTGACGAATCCCTTTTTTAAATTATCAGATCCAGAACCGGGTCCGTTTCATTTCCTCTGTTTCATCCGTTTCGTTTCATCCTCAAACCCTCCCCTCCCCCTTTCTACTCCTTAGCACTGCTGAGCTTCTCACCACATACAAAGCTTTCATCTCCAGCTTGATGGACCACTGCTCTCCCCTCTGGACTGGTGCTCCAGCCTCATACTTAGCTCGGCTTTAATCTGTAGGAACCAAGGCTTTCGGCATCATTGGAATCTCCCGAGATGAAGCTGATTGTGAGGGCCTTTCACTTACTCACCGCAGGCAGATTGGTGGTCTTTCTCACTTATACCAACTCCTCTCTGGCCTTGCTCCCCCAGTTCCGTCTGTGCTTTGTCCCCCAAATATTCCTACAGGTCGCACAAGATCTGTCAGCAACCCTCTTCTGGTGAAACTGCCAAAATCAAGACTCTCTTCTCACCTTTACTTTGACGTTTTTTTTCATTTTTTTTTTTCATTTTGACCAGAAAAATCATTCCTTTTTCCCCCCACCTCCTGAACAAACTCACACTCTTTAATCCTACTCCTCCCTCCAGGTCTTCAAACAAACTCTTCACCACCATCTCTTATCTACCGTCATCCAAAATCGTGATCTTTTCTACCCTCATTAATCCACCCCAAATCCCCCCCTTCAAATTCCGTTTTCTTTCCTGAAAGTCCTTGTAATGTCTGATCTCTTGCCCATCTTGTTTATCCTGTGTACCCCACCCCAGCCCTCTCACTTCCACAGATCTCCCAATGTCCCTGTCCCCTCCCTACTGTTCATGTGCTTCCCTCTCTCTCCCCCTCTTGTCCCCCGCTCCCATTATTATATGTTATATGTGTTACCTCTCATACGAGCCTCGACTTAGTATACAAATATATATATATATATATATGTAGTTATTTGGATTATATGTCCTCGTGGGGCATGCTTATATTGTAGCTGTAAACATATACTCGAGTGCATGCCATATGCAGACATAATAAATATGACCTTTATGTATTTGATAGTGGATTGTGCTTGCATTGTGAACACCTCCATAAAACCTATAAGCTCCCGATCAAGATCATGTGACACGACGTCCACCTGCTATTTTTTGTTTCGGGATGTTATCATTTTCGGACAGTTTTCTAAATACAAATTCTGTAATTGTGGCGTCGAGTTCCATATATGTCAAATTTCAGTTATCTTGTCCTATACATTTGTTATATATTATGCTATATATCCTTTATGCTATATATCCGAAACATTTACGCTATGCTATTTATGCTATATATCCTAAACATTTATGTTATATACAGGGTGATTCACATACGACGTACTATTTTGTTTTTGAATAACTCTGTGTTGCGTAAACCGATTTACTTGTAATTTGCAGCACTTATAGACAAATGTTCCCCATTTATTATGTGAAAATTTCATCTAAAAATAGTTGATACAAATTTAGTTATTGGTCTCGATATGGCGACCGTCATTTTTGATGATGGGAAACAGCCTGACCTCTTGCCATGACATGACATGTCGATTAACATGTCGATTAAATTGCTCTTAAACGTTGATAATTATGGAACCGGTCTTAGAGTCAGCTTTAGACTTTTTAGCAGCATAATGTAAAGAAAAAATCAGCAAGAATGGCAAGTTACAACAGTCAGGAGCGTGCAAAAGCTGCAACCGTGCAAAAGCAGTATGAGGCCACAAAAAGCTTAATTGAAGTGAAACGACGTCTTCGAACGGAGTTTGGTCGAAGCTGGGTGCTGCCAAGCAATGTCCAAAGTGTACACGACTCGACCAAGAGACTTGCTGGAACTCAAGCACCGCATCAGGAACGCCTTCTGGGAGATCACTGATGAAATGCGGCAGAAAACCATGCTCGAATACAAGCAGAGACTGTTCCGAGTGATCTAAAATGACGGCCACAATATCGAGACCAATAACTAAATTTGTATCAATTATTTTTTAATGAAATTTTCACATATTAAATGGGGACCATTTGTCTATAAATGCTGCAAATTACAAGTAAATCGGTTCACGCAACACAGAGTTATTCAAAAACAAAATAGTACGTCGTATGTGAATCACCCTGTATTATGTTATATATCCTTTATGCTATATATCCTAAATATTTATGTTATATATTATGCTATATATCCTTTATGCTATATCCGAAACATTTGTGCTCTGTTATTTATGCTATATAATCCTAAACATTTATGTTATACAGCTATATATCCTTTATGCTATATCCTAAACATTTGTGCTATGTTATTTATGCTATATATCCTAAACATTAATGCTATGCTATTTATGCTATATATCCTAAACATTAATGCTATGCTATTTATGCTATATATCCTAAACATTTATGTTAGATATTATGCTATATATCCTTTATGCTATATCCTAAACATTTGTGCTATGTTATTTATGCTATATATCCTAAACATTTATGTTAGATATTATGCTATATATCCTTTATGCTATATCCTAAACATTTGTGCTATGTTATTTATGCTACATATCCTAAACATTTATGCCATGCTATTTATGCTGTATATCCTAAACATTTATGCTGTGCGATTTATGCTATATATCCTAAACATTTATGTTATATATTATGCTATATATCCTTCATGCTATATCCTAAACATTTGTGCTATGTTATTTATGCTATATGATCCTAAACATTTATGTTATATATTATGCTATATATCCTTTATGCTATATCCTAAACATTTGTGCTATGTTATTTATGCTATATATCCTAAACATTAATGCTATGCTATTTATGGTATATATCCTAAACATTAATGCTATTCTATTTATGCTATATATCCTAAACGTTAATGCTATGCTATTTATGCTATATATCCTAAACATTAATGCTATGCTATTTATGCTATATATCCTAAACATTTATGTTATATATTATGCTATATATCCTTCATGCTATATCCTAAACA
The DNA here is from genome assembly GCF_964187855.1 of Myxine glutinosa. Lineage (NCBI taxonomy): Eukaryota > Metazoa > Chordata > Myxini > Myxiniformes > Myxinidae > Myxine > Myxine glutinosa. The sequence continues at coordinate 27,789 of NW_027618694.1, forward strand.
TTTATGCTATGTTATTTATGCTATATATCCTAAACATTTATGTTTATGACATAATGTTTAGGATATATGTTTAGGATATATGTTTATGTTTAGGATATATAGCAAGACCTAAACATTTATGTAAGTGAGTGAGTGGTTAGAGGAGGTGTATAAACATGATATAATGTTATATTTAACAGTGTAGAGAAGGTAATAACATTTACCTATTCAGCACTCGTATTTTTCACCGAGCCCTGTGATCCATGGACATGCACCCTATGGTTGTTCGCATTATTCACTCGACTAACAATGAAATACTATTCTATTGCCAAAATAAGTTTTTTTATATATAAAGATTTCAAGTAACGATGAGGAACTGCATCAAAGATCCTCCAATCTCCATTAACCACTTCTTCGTCGCTATGGCAACATTAATTTGTTAGTAATCTCTGCAAATGTCCAAATAATAAGGTGACTCTACCCAGAGATCCTGGGTGATTAAAAGAGTCCATTTTCCCCATTACATGTTCGTGATAAAGGCAGAGACGGTGGCGTCGTTCTGGCGAAGGGTCCTCACAGTCCCTTTCTCTGTATAAATCTCTTTGGGCGCCATTCCGGTGAGCCTTATTTTCACCCATTGTCGATCTAAATGGCACCCCGATGAAGTGGAATTGCTCGGTATTTGTTGGGTAATTGCTTAGCAAATAATCTGAAGTGGGAGGGGTTTGCAGGGGGGATTTGGGGGCGGGGGAGTGGGGGGATCCCATCAATGGGGCATGACGAGACTCGTCCTGAACTCTCGAACCCGCAATGTTTCCGATTCGCGGCAAAACAACCTAAATTTTTAGTGTTAACCAAGGTCAAAGTTCATGGAAACTTTCTTTCTGGAGTTGAGCAAACTTGTTGTGAGAAGAATGAGAAATAAAGGGGAAAAAATCCTCTCTTGAAGTATGTGGTGGACAGGTTGGGTTTGTGACAACGAGAAATCAATTCGATTTTGGTGAAGATGCGGATAAGACAATTTTTAATGACCCTGCTCTCACGAAGCGAAAAGCGGGTTAAGAGATTGGGCGCGTACGGACGTACGTGGCTGCATTTTGTTAAGAGCATACATCGAAAACCATTCAGCGGAGGAAATTGAAACTTTACCACATACATAACCATTTCGTATAGTGCTCTCACCCTTTTGAGGTCAATATAAGTCAAAAGGTCAACATAGGCCAAAATTTGTAAAATTGTCAATTCTCATCTGATTGACTTGAAGTTTGTACAGGATTTACAATCAGGTCACTGAATCCAACCACAAACTATTTTGAGGTCAACATAGGCCGGACATGTGTGACAAGGAAGAATTGGTTCAATTTTGGTGAAAATTCCGATCCGGAACCGGATCAGAGAATTTCTTTCAGTGATTCTTCACCATTGAGTGATGAGGCTAAAACAGATATATATATATATAATCAGGATATCTCAAAAAATTTGTGGACGGATTCGGACGACATTTGGTGAACATGTTGGACATGTGACAAGAACGACTCAATTTTATTTTGGTGAAGATCCGAATTTGGATCCAGATACGAGAATTTGAAAAATTGATGTGATTGTTCAAAAAGGGCAAAAGACGATATATAACAGAATATTTTAAAAAATTGTGGAGGAATTTTGACTGAACTTGGTGGACGAGTTGGTTAGGCGACAAGAACAAGCCAATTAGGTTTTGGTTCAGGTCCGAATCCAGATCCGGCCTATCAGTGGGATACAATACGTAAACTGTTCAGCCTGGCGGAGGTTTGCGCTTTACCGAGTTCCGTTCTAGTATTATATATTATACGGTACACAAGCATTATTATAGTTTTGATGCCTCGTCGATCATATATCATATACTGCCTCGTCGATCATATACTGTATATATATATATATATATATATGCACGTAATAAGTTTTGTGCGAATCTTCTAAAGCAATGATCAATCGGAATTATTTATTTAACGTGGTGTTTGTAATGCACAAGGAAACGTTCAAATGAATATTTCTCTTTTGGAAGACCCGGGATGTCGACTTTATAAACCGCTCTGGCACTCTATTAACATCACAAACGTGCGCATAATGGGTGTTAATGGCGTGGTGATTCAGTTCCTCATTATGTTTCAAACGGTTCAATGTTTCGATTGTCATGTGACCGATTAATGGGACGGCTCCGCTTAAACGATGACTCATTGGCGTGAGATCCCCGGGTGACTTGAATCATGAGGAAAACCAGTGATCCTTCGTCTTGCTTTGTTGTGAAGATTTGGTAACGAGAGGGTTACGTCATCGGGACCCGAGGAAGACGCACTCCACCAACACTGTATCACAAAAGATTAGCCTTTCGAATCCAGGATTCATAAGATGATGCGATTAGATGTACTGGAGGGAAGGGGCGGGGTTGGAGTGGGAGGGGGCGGGGTTGGAGTGGGAGGGGGCGGGGTTGGAGTGGGAGGGGGCGTGGTTGGTGTGGGAGGGGGCGGGGTTGGAGTGGGAGGGGGCGGGGTTGCGGTGGAGGTTAAAAAGTCCGACTAAAAAGATGATCACAATAGTCCAAGAAACATCAACGTTAAAAAAACAACATTTGATATAGGGTGGCCCAATATGTCTCGGTAATCTCCTGATTTCATGAGGCCATGCACACATTCAAGGCACCCAGTGCCAGAGGCAGCACAGCAACCCCAAAACATCACTGAACCTCCTCCATGTTTGACTGTAGGGAAGGTGGTCTTTTCTCTGAAGGCTTAATTTTTTGTCCTGTAAACAGAGATGATGTGCTTTAGCAAAAAGCTCTAATTTGGTCTCATCTGTCCACATGACATTCTCCCAGAAGGATTTTGGCCTGTTCAGGTGTGTTTTGGCAAACTCCAGTCAGACTTTCTCAGCAGTTGGGTCCTCTTGGGTCTCCTACCATAGAACCCTCTTTCATTGAGTTGGCGATGGATGGTGCGAGTTGAAACTGTCGTACCTTGTGTCTGAAGGTCAGCTTGAATCTGTTTGGCAGTTGATTGAGGTTCCTTCTTCACCATTCGAACAATCCTTCGCTGCAATCTTCGATCAAGTTTTCTCTTGCGGCCACGTCCAGGGAGGTTGGCTCCAGTGCCATGGGCGTTAAACCTCCCGATAATATTGCGTACGGTGGACACATGAACATCTAGGTCTCTGGAGATGGAGTTGTAGCCTTGAGATTGTCCGTGCTTGGCTACAATCTTGTGTCTGACCTCCTCAGACAATTCTCTGGTTTTCTTTCTTTTCTCCAAGCTCATTGCGGTACACACAGTGACACAAAACAGCAGAATGACTCCTTTTCTCTATTCAAACTGGTTGAATGAGTGATTTTATGTTGCAGGCACCTGCATCTCACCACAGGTGAGTTCAATTCCAAAGTAAAGGAGAATCACCTGCTTGAAATCTAATTAATTCTGACAACATCTAAAAGGTGCCAATAATAGTCTGTGCCATTTTAGGATTTCTGTGTGGAATAAGCTAAGATTTAGTAATTTTTTCTGCTTTTTTTGTTTTGTTCCACTGCAAACCAAAGAAATACATATGTGGATTCGAAGCGATTTTTTTTTTCATCAATTTTCTGGAAGAAATGGTGCTTTATTTGAATAAAGTACAAGGGTGCCAATTCTTTTGGCCACGACTGTATATATATATACATATATGTACAGATCGAACCCCATAACTTGATGAAGCAGCAAGGCACAACCTGTTAGCACCATGTGTCGCCTGCCACGTGAGCACATTGCCTCTGCCCTGCTGAATACCATTCATGAGGTTTGCAGCCAGGAATATTAAATTTAACCAAAAAAAAGCACACTGACCCTATGACCTGAACTGCTTTAGCATCAATGCTCTGTATAGTATTGTGCATGAAATAATTAAATTAATATATTTTTCCTGGATACAAAAAGGAAGTAGAGTGTGGTGTATAGATACGAGTATGTGTGTGTGTGTATATCTCTATATATATATATACAGACTTGGCATTTAATATGGATTTTTTTTTTTTCTTGACTTGGGTTTACTTTCTTAACTCAGTATATCAATGTGGTGGGTTTCTTTTACACTTTGGTGATTTATTTGTTGAAAGAACCATGTCACTGATTGTCTGTCGCAACAAGAAGTCACCAGCAGGATTATATCACAGGTGGCGTGGCAAAATGTACGGACAGGTGCATTTGATGATTGGCTTCACAGTCGGGTATACAAGGGTTGTTGCGTTCTGTATTAGTGGAAAACAACTGCTGCACGTCTCCAAAAGTTATTGCCGCTTCCTCTGGAGATGGTCCGTCAACTCGACAATGCTGTTTGTCATGGAGTGGTGGCTTTAAGAAATTACGGCATGAAACAGCGTGCTATTGCTCGGCAGTATGGCATCACTCAAGGTCAGGTGTCAAAGATCCTGAAACGAAATGCTCAGAGGGGTGTCCCTACTCCAATACCGAGGCCAGGACGTCCCCGCAGAACCACAAGGAGGGATGATCGCCAGCTGCACCGGTTAGTCCGCAATGGCCGTACCAAGTCAGCTAATCGGCTTAGGGCTGAGTGGCAGCAACTGACAAATGTGCCTGTATCCAGAAGGCTAGTCAACCAACGACTGGTTCAAGCAGGCTATCGTGCCAGGCATCCCCTGAGAAAGCCACGCCTGACCAGAAAACACCACCAGCGCCAATTGCAGTGGGCCAGAGAGCACAGTCAATGGCAGCCAGGACACTGGAATCACGTGATCTTCAGTGACGAGTCTAGATTTCTGGTCTATCGTCAAGATAGCCACGTCCGAGTGCACAGACAAGTGCATGAAGCATACAACAAAGATTGTATAGTGCCAAGAGTCCAAGCTGGAGGTGGTGGGGTGACCGTTTGGGCTGCTTTTCATGCAGGGGGCAAAACTGACCTGGTTGTTCTGAATGGAAACCTGAACCAGTTCAAGTACAGGGCCATTCTGGAAGAAACATTGCTTCCATTTGCTGGTGCAGCCTTTCGAGGAAACTTTGTCTTCCAAGATGACAATGCACGGCCTCATCGTGCTCGCATGATCCAACACTTTCCTGCTGACCGTGGTGTAGAGCATATGGAGTGGCCTGCCATGTCCCCGGATATGAATCCGATGGAGAACTTGTGGGCATATATATGGTGGCGGCCATCTTTGATTTTGACGTGGCGACCCAATTTACAATAGCGTTCTTCCTTATGCTGAGATACACCAACACACCAAATTAGAAGTTGGTACTTCGCTTATTTTTCAAGATATTCATCACACAAGGTTCAGACATACATGGCGGCGGCCATCTTGGATTTTGACGTGGCGACCCAATTTTAAACAGCATTCTTCCTTGTGCCTAGATACAGCCACACACCAGATTAGAAGTTGGGTCTTCGCTTATTTTTGGAGATATTTCGCTCACAAGGTTCAGACATATATATGGTGGTGGCCATCTTGTATTTTGACGTGGCGACCCAATTTTCAATAGCGTTCTTCCTTATGCCGAGATACACCCACACACCAAATTAGAAGTTGGTACTTCGCTTATTTTTCAAGATATTTCGCGCACAATGTTCAGACATATATATGGTGGCGGCCATCTTGGATTTTGACGTGGCGACCCAATTTTCAATAGCATTCTTCCTTATGCCGAGATACACCCACACACCAAATTAGAAGTTGGTACTTCGCTTATTTTTCAAGATATTCATCTCACAAGGTTCAGACATACATGGCGGCGGCCATCTTGGATTTTGACGTGGCGACCCAATTTTCAATAGCGTTCTTCCTTATGCCTAGCTACACCCACGCACCAGATTAGAAGTTGGTACTTCGCTTATTTTTCAAGATATTCATCTCACAAGGTTCAGACATACATGGCATCAGACATACATGGCGGCGGCCATCTTGGATTTTGAAGTGGGTTGCACCCACACACCAAATTCGAATGCGGTCCTTCACTTACGCACGCACGCACGCACGGATGGACACACGGACGGAGGGGAAAACCATAGTCCCCCTTTCGCTCCGCTGTGCGACGGGGGACAATAAAGCGGGGCTAGTACAATAAAGCAGGGCTAGTATGTACTTGTCCTGAAGAATACATCACACCCAACATGTCTGCAATTCGTTGGTACATAGTACATACTAGCTTTATGTACTTGTCCTAGTTAGAAAAACTAGGACAAGTACATAAAAACTAACTAGGACAACTACATACTAGCCCCGCTTTATTGTACTAGCCCCGCTTCAAGTACATACCAGCTCGCTTTATTTTACCCAACATGTTGGGTAAAATAAAGCGGGGCTAGTATGCCAACATTTTATTTTTGCCAACATTCGGCTCGTATGCCAACATTCGGCTAGTATGCCAACATGTAACATTAGGCTAGTTGTTTTTGCCAACATTAGGCTGGTATGCCAACATTGGGCTAGTATGCCAACTAGCCAACATTAGGCTAGTATGCCAACATTAGGCTAGTATGCCAACTAGCATGAGGCTGGTATTCCAACAACATTTTATTTTTGCCAACATTAGGCTAATATGCCATCATTAGGCTAGTATGCCAACAACTTTATTTTTACCCAACATGGGTAAAAAGAAAGCGGGGGCTAGTATGTACTTGTCCTGAAGAACACATCACACCCAACATGTCTGCAATTGGTTGGTACATAGTACATACTAGCTTTATTAACGGGGCCTTTCCTATGCGCCTGGCATTTTTCTAGCGGGGCTAGTACAATAAAGCTAGTTTTTTCTAGCGGGGCTCGTACAATTTTTCTAGCGGGGCTAGTACAATAAAAATAAAAGCGGGGCTGGTACAATAAAGCGGGGGCTAGTATGTACTTGTCCTGAAGAATACATCACACCCAACATGTCTGCAATTGCTTGGTACATAGTACATACTAGCTTTATTGACGGGGCCTTTTCTATGCCCCTGGCATTTTTCCAAGAATTGTTGTGTAGATCACGCTCAATAAATTTCAAACTGATCAGACTAAGCATTGTACTTGTCAATATTATGACGTCATAATAAAGGTACAAATGACGTCATCGTTAACAACACTTATACCCAATGTGGAGGTCTTTACAATGAGCCACGTTTCAATTTTTTCCATGGAGCGGTTTTGGAGAAATAGAGGTGCAACGTTTTTCGGTTTTCCCAAGATGGCGAACTGTACCAGGTGATCTATGACGTCATAATTATCATTAAAATAAATTATACAGGAGGAGGTGCCCCTATGGTGAAAATTTCGTGTTCATCGGATCAACAGTTGCAGAGAAACAAAATTCATACTGATCGGATCAATCGTTGTACTTATCGAATTATGACGTCTCAATGAAGGCACTGATGACATCATTAACATATCTTATTTTCCATGGGGAGGACTTGACAATGCGCCATGTTTAAATTTTTTCCATTGATCGGCATCGATATAGATGTGCAACATTTTTTTCCCCAAAGTGGTGTCCGTACCACGTGACTTATGTCATAATTATGAATAAGAAATTCTACAGGAGGACGCCTTCGTATGGTGAAAATTTGTGTCAATCGAACCAACGGTTGCTGAGGAAGTGAACTTTAAAAATGCAGACACGCACGTTCGTACGCCACACGTACACACCCGAATCGCCTAACTCTGCTTTTCGCTTCTCTAGCGCAGGGTAATAAATAACAATATTAACAACAATTGTCAGTAATAAAAAGAATAACGTGATACCGCCTGGCCACTCCCGAAGATATATTTCAAACTATTTTATGTGACGAGGGGGACTGCTGGTCCATTGTACCAGGATACTAATTAATAGAGGTATGTAATTAATACACAGAAAGTATTACACAACCAACACACACACCCACACACCCACACACCCACACACGGGCGTCGACAGGAGGGAGGGTCGGGGGGAGGGGTTCGCTGCCTCGGGGCCTGAGGTCTGTTAAGGGGCCCGTGCTTCTCCTGTAATTGTTTTAAACATTACAGTGAAACCCCTCATCAGCTCATCCTCTCATCAAAACCACTCCTCTTCCCAATCCCCCCTGCCCAATCCTCCCCACTTCCCTCTCCTCCCCCCTACCCAATGCTCCTCACCCCTACCCAATCCTCCTACCCCCCTTCCCAATCCTCCCCCCCATTCCTAACCCCCTTTCCCAATCCTCCCCCTTCCAAATCCTCCTCCCCCCATTCCCAATCCTCCCCCCATTCTCAATCCCCACATTCTCAATCTCCCTCCCATTCCTACCCCATTCCCAATACTCTCCCCTTCGCAATCCTCCCCCATTCCCAATCCTCCTCCCATTCCCAATCCTCCCTCCCCCCTTCCCATTCCTCCCTCCCCCCTTCAAAATCCTCACCCCCCTTCCCAATCCTCCCTTCCCCCTTCCCATTCCTCCCTCCCCCCTTCCCATTCCTCCCTCCCCCGTTTCCCAATCCTCCCTCTGCCCCCTTCCAAATTCCCCCTCCTCCTCTTCCAAATCCTCCCTCCCCCCTTCCAAATCCTCCCTCCCCCCTTCCAAATCCTCCCTCTCCTCTTCCAAATCCTCCCTCCCCCCTTCCAAATCCTCCCTCCCCTCCCCAATCCCTCCTCCCTCCCCCTTCCCAATCCTCCCTCCCCCCTTCCAAATCCTTCCTCCACCCCTTCCAAATCCTCCCTCCCCCCTTCCAAATCCTCCCTCCTCCCCTTCCAAGTCCTCCCTCCCCCCTTCCAAATCCTCCCTCCCGCCCCTTCCAAATCCTCCCCCCCCCCCTTCCAAATCCTTCCTCCCCTCCCCAATCCTTCCTCCTCCCCTTCCCAATCCTCCCTCCCCCCCCCTTACAAATCCTCCCTCCTCCCCTTCCAAATCCTCCCTCCTCCCCTTCCAAATCCGCCCCCGCCTTCCCAATCCTCCCTCCCTCCTCCCTTCCCAATCCTCCCTGAGTTGTTAGGGTTAGGGTTCGGATTAAAAAATTCTCTCAAAAAAAAAAACAAATCTTCAGTTTAATTTGACCTGACACCGTGAGCCACTTTGCGAGCTCTCCACCAGCTGATTGGTAATGGAAGACATTCCCAGGACTTGGGCTAGACCGAGGAGCCGTTTCTGGTTCTGATTTGCTGCTTGTGTAACGAACAAAGAACAAAGTTTATTTTGGTAATACTGTCACCTGTGGTCCTGTCGAGTGAAACATCAGGAAACACGTGTTTTTAATTGATTCATCACGTGACAATGCTTTATTTGAGATGGAGCATGCCCTTTGGGCTGTTTATCAGATTGTGGACCACTATCGGTGGGGTGTGGGTCCCCAGATTTTGGGGGGCGGGGGGAGCCCGTGTTATCTGGGGTCCCTAGATATTGGTGTGGGGGGGCTGTGTTATGTGGGAGCTCCAAGATGGGGGGCCGTGTTATCTGGGGTTCCGAGATATTTGGGGGCCGTGTTATCTGGGGTGCCGATAAATTGGGGGGCCGTGTTATCTGGGGTCCCTATATATTGGGGGGCCGTGTTATCTGGGGTCCCGAGATATTTGGGGGCCGTGTTATCTGGGGCCGGGTGTACGATGTTAAACCGGGTGTCCAAGTGGCAGCATTAGCTGATGGATGTTAAAAATCCCCACAATGACCTTCATAAAGAAGCCCATGCCCTGTGAACAAATACCAAACTTACCTGACCAATTGTACAGGGGCACTGCATCAGCATCACAGTAATGCTTCAAACATGTTGTAATCAGCGAGCTTGATTCATAATTTAACCTTAGCCCATTATATGTACGTGGGTCGTTGTATATTCGCTAATAATAACAAATTAAACTTTACTACACAAAGTACTAATCTACCATATAAAACACGTCAGTTTGTGTGTTTGTCTGTCCCCATCATAAAGACGATTTAAATCAGGTATTAAAGGCCAATCTTTTAACACGAATGTGTGTTCACTACGATATATTTTTGAGAATAAAACAAACTCGAAAAACATTTTCCATAAAAGCGTTTTTATGTATTTTCTATTGAAAAATGTAGATGGTGGCTTGCCAACCGAGCCTCAAGGGCGGTGTACAGAATTGCTAAAAAAAACAAAAATTCAAGGGAAAGGGAGGTGAAAATTGCTGCACGTGATATGCAACTTGTTCACAGTAAAACAAGTGTTGATTTATATCCATAGGATGTCCAATAAATAAAGAAGATTATAAGCATAACTGACACTAGGCCGAGGCTTTGGACTTTGGCACGATCACGAGGCTGCACCTTCGAATACATTTTTCCAACCAATCATATTTGACGGGCTTTTTACCGGTACATGTTGAAATAAAACTGTTGGCATTTTCTAGGTTATTGTATCTGGTTCCATTAGCTTTTGAAGAATCCACATACGGTACTATTACCTGCAACACAATGTGTGGGATTTGAACCTTTGACCCAATATCGTGTGTTAACATGCTCAGGTGGGAACAGCAAACAAGGTAACAACGATCAATTTGTAATGTTCAAGAAGGAAATCAGGCATTATTGTTGATATTTTAAGAAGGAAAAGCTCCTTGATATTTTTAAGCCATGCTCGGATTGATGCTGTAGAAACCAAAGCTTTCAGAATCATTGGAATCTCCCGCGATGAAGCTGAATCTGAGGGCCTTTCACTCTCTCACCACAGGCAGGTTGGTGGTCTTTCTCTCTTCTACAGACTCCTCTCCAGCCTAGCTCGCCAAGCTCTGTCTGTGCTCTGTCCCCCAAATATTCCTTCAGGTCACACAAGATCTGCCAGCAACCCTCTTCTGGTGTAACTGCCAAAATCCAGACTCTCCACTCACCTTCACTCTTTCATTCCTCTTTTCTCCCAAATCTGGAACAATCTCCCACACTCTCTTCAATCCCACTCCTCCCTCCAGGTATGTAAAACAACTGTTCACCACCATCTCTTATCTTCCCCCTTCCAAAACCTTGATCTTTTCTACCCCCATCAATACACCCCAAATCCACCTCTTTCAATCGCTGACCTCATTCTTGAAATTGCTAGTCGTGTCAATTTGTTTTATACCATGTACAGTGTACACCTTCCCCCTCAAACCCCTCCCCCAAACCCTCTTCCTTCCATAGATCTCCCGATGTCCCTGTTCTCTACTGTTGTGCTTGTGTGCTTCCCCCTCTCTCCCCCTCCCTTTATTGTTTCATGTGTCCGTTTATGTTTTTTGTGTTTAATGTGCTAATGTGTATTTAATGTGCTAGCTCTTACACGAGCCTCGATCTTGTATACAAAAAAAAAGGAATTCATGCATTACTGTTGATATTTTAAGAAGGAAATCATGCATTATTGTTGATATTTTATGAAGGAAATCGTGCATTATTGTTGATATTTTATGAAGGAAATCATGCATTATTGTTGATATTTTATGAAGGAAATCATGCATTATTGTTGATATTTTATGAAGGAAATCATGCATTATTGTTGATATTTTATGAAGGAAATCATGCATTATTGTTGATATTTTATGAAGGAAACATTACATTATTGTTGATATTTTATGAAGGAAACACTACATTATTGTTGATATTTTAAGAAGGAAACAATACATTATTGTTGATATTTTATGAAGGAAACACTACATTATTGTTGATATTTTATGAAGGAAATCATGCATTATTGTTGATATTTTATGAAGGAAATCATGCATTATTGTTGATATTTTATGAAGGAAACAATACATTATTGTTGATATTTTATGAAGGAAATCATGCATTATTGTTGATATTTTATGAAGGAAATAATACATTATTGTTGATATTTTATGAAGGAAACAATACATTATTGTTGATATTTTATGAAGGAAACATTACATTATTGTTGATATTTTAAGAAGTAAACAATACATTATTATTGATATTTTATGAAGGAAACAATACATTATTGTTGTTATTTTAAAAAGGAAACATTACATTATTGTTGTTATTTTAAGAAGGAAATCATGCATTATTGTTGATATTTTAAGAAGTAAACAATACATTATTGTTGATATTTTATGAAAGAAATCATGCATTATTGTTGTTATTTTAAGAAGGAAACAATACATTGTTGTTGATGTTTTATGAAGGAAGCAATACATTATTGTTGATATTTCATGAAGGAAACAATGCATTATTGTTGATATTTTATGAAGGAAATCATGCATTGTTGTTGATATTTTAAGAAGGATACAATCCGGTGTGTTGCAGACAGCAGCTTACTATGACATTTGCTGCATGCCCATCAAAATAAAAACCGAGTTATACAGGTTAACAATGTTAGAATGACAACAATCCAGAGTGAATTACATCTGTTAACCTCCTTAAATGACCCCATTGATAAAAAGTAAGACTCAATTGGAAGAGCTACGACATGTATAATGGATTAAAAAATAAATAATTAATAAAAATGGGATTTAAATAAGGTATCTAGAGCATCAAATGATGCGAATGATAAAACAAAGAAGTTCTAAAACCTCGTTCTCGTTTTTTAAAACTTTTTTTTTTACCCTTTTGTAGAATTTTAGACTTAAAAGTACGTGCCCTGTTGATAGCACTTTCAAAGGGATAATAAAAGCTCTTCTCTTCAGTAAACACCTGAGGTTATCATAATGTTTGTTTGCGAGAACAAGAGAAAATTATCTACAAATTATCGTCAGATCACAGCGCTTTATCTGTAAGGTGACTCAGATGTGACATGGACCTAGAGGGTCGTAAGAACCTTTGGATTGCGGCCGCGTGTCAAGGCAGAACACGGCCGGCTCGACGCCCATTAACGCCCATTGGGGGGGTCCGAGGTGGGGGGGGGGGGGCGGCGGTGCTTTGTTGCTGCCCGGGCGCGGTTACGGCCGAGAAGCTCTGCCAGCAGGGGCCGGCGCCGCGCATCGGGACAGGCGGGCAGCAGGGCAATGGTCGAAGGTGGTAGGTGGAAAAAAGGGGAGAATCGGGAGGAAAGGATAAGGAAGGGGGGATGGGGGCACTTTCCGCGGCCACACCACAGAGTTTGGTCCAGGAAGAGAGGCGCGATCCTAAAAGCGAGTTCCTGTCATTCGCACATCACTAGCATATCCTTGGGGAAGGAGGATTCGTCGGGCATCCTTAGAAAATAAAAACACCGATAAAACATTAGCAAGTCCGGCACCTGAGAGAGTATGTATACAAAAACAAAACACACTAAGGGTTTCCCATGCACATTTATTGTTCCAAACGAATACGATGAAATAGTTCGATTGTTTTGAAATAATTTGGTTGAAATTGTACGAATGTGGAAAAGCAAGAGTCGTTCAATTCGCGCAACTTTGGTCCTCCGCCCACAGACTTGTTCAACACAAATCAATATAATCGACGCTTATTTTGTTTTGCCTTTAAGTTTTTCGCATTACCTAATGACGAAACTTTCGTAAAGTTACAAATCTTGGACAATATTATTGTGAAAACACGTTTGATATTTATTTCTTTATTTGTGTTCAAAGTCAAGGCTCATAGAAGAGCGAGAACACTGAACGGATTAGGACACAGCATAACGAGAAGGACAGATATATATATATATATATATATAGGGAGAGAGAGAGATAGAAAGAGAAAAGACAAACAGCAGGAGGAAGGGACAAGATAGAGGGAGACAGGGAAATAAGTGATATGGGAGGAATGAATGAAGAGTCGGGGACGACACAACTTTCATGGTGTTTTCAAATACCGTACTATTATTTTAATTTATTAAATAATGTTTATCAATTAATTAAATCATATGCTTTTAATTAATTAAATAATGTGTGTATTAATTTATTAAATAATATGCTTATTAGTTCATTAAATAATATGCCCATAATTCATTAAATGTGTGCTCATTAATTAATTAAATAATATGTGCTTATTCATTTTTAAAGTAATATTATCCTATTTAATTCATCATATAATATGTTTATTAATTCATTAAATAATATGCCCTTTAATTTATTAAATAATATATTCTTCTCAATTAATTAAATAATATGTTTATTAGTTCATTCAATAATATGCCCTTTAATTCATTAAATAATATATGCTTATTAATTAATTTAATAATGTGTGCTTATTAATTCATTAAATAATATGTGCTTATTAAGTCATTAAATAATTGGCTTTTTAATTCATTCAATATTTTTTGCTTATTGATTCATTAAGAAATATCTTTTAATTTATTAAATGTTTATTAATTCAATAAATATGCTTATTAATTCATTATGAAATATGCCTTTTCATTCATTAAATGTTTATTATTAATTCAATAAATAATATGCTTATTAATTCATTAAATGTTTGTTAATTCAATAAATAATATGCTTATTAATTCATTAAATAATATGCCTATTAATTCATTAAATGTTTATTAATTCAATAAATAATATGTCTATTTTATTCATTAAATAATATACCTTTGCACAAGTAACCGTTGATCCTCGCTAACGAAACGTATTTGTTGAACTATCCATGAATCTTTGAGTTTTTACTAATTTTCTCGCATCGTCCGATGGGAATTAAACATGAACGCACCAACCACGTCCAATTTTCGTAACAATTTGATACAAGTCTGTAATTCCCAAATTTGATACAATTTTATTTTTTTCGTCAAAATCACGAGATTTATTTTTCGATCGAGGCTTCGCTGACCGTCCGTGCACGAGGAGAGTGTGTGGACAGTGATCGGAGCGAGGAGGAGGTCTTGGGGAAAGGTGCGGGGGAGGGAGCACCGAAGGAGGATCAAACGAACCGCGTTCCCACCAGGCCATTAACCTTCCCGATTATGCTGCCATTCCTACATTTACCGCTTCATTTGGGGCCATTTATGTTGGCAGTGAATGAACACGTCCGCGCAGAATGGCGTCGGCGACATGAGAAGCTGGTGATGAAATGTCAGCTTTAGAGAATGACTGTTGCATGTGAGAGGAGCGATACATATTCAAATGAGCGCTATTTGTTCAAGAAACAATAGAATGTCGCGCCGGCTATCCATCCTGATTAATAATTAGTATATTCGTTTATTTCCATTTCCCCCATCACCCCAGATCCCCCCAAACATTACGCAATTAAATAATCAACGAAGTTTTAAGAAAACTTTGCTTCCTTGAGCGCAAGTCGAGGGAGGAATTAAATGCGCAAAAGGCGATAAAACATCGTCAAAAGATGCGTTTTCACCGATCCCTTCAAAAATCGGCAACGTAATAGTTGTACGAATTTTAATTGCGTGTCCGTACACGTCGCGTGCATGGTTTTGTCCGCCCAGGTCCGAACGGGGCAGAACGCGCCTTTTCGCCGCCGTTCCCAGCACCCGGCGGCGCCGCGCTCCATGCCAGCTGCCGACCCCCGCCGCCTGCTCAGACATGCTGGCGCCGCGTACGCATGAGGCCGGTCGGAAATCGTTGACTTTGGCCGATTAGCAGTAAGTCGATTAGCAGTGATCGACGAATTCCCTTTGATGTGGCGGCGTGAGTGGGCGCAGTTAACGGTACGGAGTATAAACGGGACGGCGCGGGTGGGCCGGACGCAAAGCGCGTACACACGCCTCCCTGTCGCCCACTCCGGCCGATCTCCTCGGATTCTTCTACACGCGACATGAAGCTCTTCTCATCCGTGGAATGGCTGGCGCGCAGCAGCCGTGAAGAGCAATCGCTGCGATCCCCCGACACGCAGTCGGTAGTGGATCGCAAGGTGGATCCGCACGCGGCTTCCCGGAGCGACGCCGAGGACTTATCCCCTGGTGAGCAGAACTCTCTTGCATTGAATCGTAGACCCGGTTGGCTTGTTCGATGTATCGGGATTTCATAACTCAAGCCGTCGAGCTATAATATCGTTTTGTGTCGTCGAAAGAAGTGTTGTTGAACATTTACTGAACTTTTTCACCTGTTCAAATGTCACTTTAATTGCTCTTGAAAACTTGTATAGTTTACCGGACGACTGATGTACACGTGTCTGTGTGTGTGTTTGGACTTTGGACAGCGTATCCCGTAGCTCCCAGTCCGACGGGAGAATGGTCTGGATATGAGAGTGAAACGGCAGAAGGATCGCGGGTGCCGGTCGCAGAGCGCGTTCCCGGTCCCGTTGGGAGCGCGCGCCGCATCCGCATCGCGTTCAGTCCGTCGCAGCTCGGGCGTCTCGAGCGGCGCTTTCGAAAGCAGCGTTACCTGACCGTGGCCGAGAGGCAGGACCTGGCGAGGCAGCTTGGCCTTACCGACATGCAGGTACGACGATGAAACATCTCACTCTGTAGTTATGAAAGCGACCGATTTATTTATTTAAGCTGGTGGTAGTGTAGCGCAAGCATGACGTGCCAAATGGCCTCCTCCAGGAGCGTTGCATTTTCTCGTTAATCTTTCTTAAAATACATTGTGGACCTTTAATGTCTCTCACTTGCTCACCGCAGGTCAAAACCTGGTTCCAGAACCGACGCATGAAGCTCAAGCGGGAGGTCCAGGAGGGCAGATCCGACGTTTCGAACCTCCAGCCCTTGGTCCCAGGACATCCGATCGTGTCCATGTCGCACGGTCTCCCCGTTGGCCATGCCTTGCCGGAGCTCACCCCATCGCCCATTACTTGGATGTCTTGGTTCCAGCTCGGTCTCGTACCGTGGGAAATGCTTCCCACCCACGGTCTTGGCGTACAGGACTTTTGAAGAAATATATTTTTAAAAAAGACCATAATTCACGACGAGATTAACTTTATGCTTTTAACATTTCTACATTTTAATGAAAATGCAGTGTATTTATTTATTATTTTTTTGAAGTGCGGATTATTCTATTTATATAATAAAAACTTGAACTTTGTTTGTTTGTTTTCTTCAAAAGTGTAGTTTTATTCCAGCATAAACTTTGCTATGTTAAATGGTAAAATACCAAGTTGATTCGTTAAATTTATCAAACGTCTATATATATATATATATATTCAAAGGCAAAAGTTATTGTGACACACAAACAACAAACAGAATCAGTGTTAAACTTTTACTGCCATGAATGAAATGTTATTACATGGTAAGACAAATGTTTCAAGGTGTGGTAACGATCAACAGTCCATAAGAACAGCGCACCTGGCATATGCAAATGAGCCACAACACAAGAGGCGGTTCACAAGCAAGTTCACACGGTCAGTAGTGAGTGTGTCCACCTTGTGCATTGATGCAGGCCTGGCACCTTCGCCTCATTGAGGCCACTAAACGTCGATGAAAGTCCTGGGGAAGATCATTCCATATCCGAGGAAGGATTTGGCAGCGTTCCTGCAGCGTTGTTGGAGGATTCGGATGACGTCGTAAACGTCGCTCCATTTCATCCCAGATGTGTTCAATGGGTGACAAATCAGGGGATCTTGCGGGCCAGGGTAACACATTAACATTGTTCTGATTAAGATACTGCTGTACAACTCGAGCAACGTGTGGTCTGCTCCACTGGAGACGTCGACGTCGATGTTCTGGCGTCAGAATTGGCCGTCGGGCTGGGCGTCTTGCATGGATGCCGTAGACGCGCAGACGTCGTCGAACTGTTCTCGCCGATACACCTCTGTTGCCAGGTATGGTACGGGCTGTAAGGGTTGCTGGCTGGAACCTGTGTCGGAGGTGCGTGGTTCGAATCCATCGGTCTTGACGTGGGGTCGTTACTGGTGGGCGGCCACTACGGGGACGGTTTATAACTTGATTGTTTTGCTGAAAACGTCGCCATAAGTGCCAAATGGTGTTTATATGGACGTTGAATCGATGAGCAACGTCACGCTGTGAGGTACCAGACTGAAGCATACCTATAGCTCTCCATCTGTCATTTTCCCCGAGGCGTGGCATGTCGAACTTGTTTCAGAACGATGAATAGAGGTGTTTTTCTGACTTCTGCACTTCTTAAGACTGCATTGAGTGGAAATGATAAGCGTCTGGTTGTCTGGCCTTTTAAAGTGAACATTGCTGGCCATTTTTCTCGAATATGTCATGCTTCTTGCAAATTTCGTGCAATTCGAACAACTGCTTGGTTGCGTTTCTTCGACCATTTTAACACACTCTTTCTCTGGTTCAAATCCAAAAATTCATTCACAAGATTACCAATGAAAAAATTCCATGTCACAATAACTTTTGCCTCTGAGTATATACAGTCACATGAAAAAGTAAGTACACCCCATGTAAAGTTTTGACTTTTTCAGCATATTTCAACACACAGCTATTTGATCTTCATTTCAACAATATTGATAGATTAAGGTGATATAATATAACAAATATCATGAAACATTTACATTTTGTAGTTCATTGTATAATTTAAATAAACATAAATGCAAATTTCGCATGTGGAAAAAGTAAGAACACCCCTACATTTATCACGACTTAAAATACCTAAAATTAGAATCAAGTGCACCAGCTCAGGTGCAAATGATTAGAACATCGTTAGAGAGTATCTTGGATGAACCTGTCTTATTTAAACCTTAGACATTTAGTTTGGTTTTCTCTTTGTTGTTGAAGTGTGCGGCGTCACCATGCCTCGATCAAAAGAGCTCTCTGAGGCCTTTAGAAAGAAGGTTACCGATGCCTACGGGTCTGGGAAGGGATTTAAAAAGATCGCCAAACAATTTGAAATCAATCAGTCGACTGTCCGGAAGATCATCTACAAGTGGAGAAGATTCCAAACAACTGCCAACTTGTTCAGGCCAGGCTGCCCCAGCAAGTTCAGCCCGAGAGCAGCCCGCCAGATGCTGAAAGAAGTCTCTAAGAATCCCAGAATGTCATCACGGGACCTACAGGTAGCTCTTGCCACTGTTGATGTCAAAGTGCACGAGTCTACCATTTGAAAGAGGCTGCACAAATTTGATCTACATGGGAGGTGTGCCAGTAGGAAACCTTTGCTGTCCAGAAAGAACATCAGGGCAAGACTAAAGTTTGCCAATGAACACCTAGGCAAAGACCAGAACTTCTGGAGCAATGTGCTCTTGTCAGATGAGTCAAAGGTAGAGCGATTTGGCCACAGTACCAGAAGACATGTTTGGCGAAAACCAAAGACAGCATTTGACCACAAGAACCTGATACCAACTGCAAAGCATGGTGGTGGAAATATTATGGTTTGGGGCAGCTTTGCTACATCAGGGCCTGGGCAGCTCCCCATCATAGAATCCACTATGAATTCTTCATTGTACCAGAGGGTGCTTGAGGATAATGTGAGGCCATCTGTCAGAAAGTTGAAGCTCAACCGAAGGTGGACCTTGCAACATGACAATGACCCTAAACATACCAGTAAATCCACCAAGGAATGGCTGCAAAGAAATAAATGGAGGGTTCTGGAATGGCCAAGTCAAAGCCTGGATCTAAATCCCATCGAGATGTTGTGGGGGGATTTGAAACGAGCTGTGCATGCAAGAAACCCCTCAAACATCACACAGCTGAAAGAATTCTGCATGGAGGAGTGGGCAAAAATTTATCCCAGTCGATGTCAGAGACTGGTAGACAGTTATAAGAAACGCCTACTTGAGGTTGTTTCTGCCAAAGGGGGCAATACCACCTATTAGAGCCAAAGGTGTACTTACTTTTTCCACATGCGAAATTTGCATTTATGTTTATTTAAATTATACAATGGACTACAAAATGTAAATGTTTCATGATATTTGTTATATTATATCACCTTTATCTATCAATATTGTTGAAATGAAGATCAAATAGCTGTATGTTGAAATATGTTGAAAAAGTCAAAACTTTACATGGGGTGTACTTACTTTTTCACGTGACTGTATATGTATATATATATATATATATATATATATATATATATATATATGTATATCAATAACTATGAAAAATAATTGCAAGGTTTCTTTCTTAAAATAACAATAATGTATTGTTCCCTTCTTAAAATATCAACAATAATGCATTTTTTCCTTCTTTAAATATCAACAATAATGCAGTGGTTTCTTCTTAAAATACCAAAAATAATGCATTGTTTCCTTCTTAAAATATCAACAATGCATTGTTTCCTTCTTAAAATATCAACAATGCATTGTTTCCTTCTTAAAATATCAACAATAATGCATGATTTCCTTCATAAAATATCAACAATAATGCATGATTTCCTTCTTGAAATATCAACAATAATGTATTGTTTACTTCTTAAAACATCAACAATAATGTATTGTTTACTTCTTAAAATATCAACAATAATGTATTGTTTACTTCTTAAAATATCAACAATAATGTATTGTTTACTTCTTAAAATATCAACAATAATGTATTGTTTACTTCTTAAAATATCAACAATAATGTATTGTTTACTTCTTAAAATATCAACAATAATTCTCCAGTCACAGATTATTTAATTAGTTATTATAACAAATCCAAAAACTATTGGTGTTTGTCATTACCAGGCATGTCTGTGTTGCTCTATAAACTATAGGTCCACACCAACATCGAAACTTAAAAAAAAAACAAAAAAAAACAGGGAAAGGTTGCATGGGGAAACAAACATGTTTTGTCTCTCAAAATTTATGATTATATGTCAATAAAACCCATGCCTTTTACGTTCACATCCAGATTGAGCACGAAGGTCAATGCCATCTATCTATAATTCCACTAATCTCTGTGTGTATGTTTGTTTGTACGTTTGTTTGTTTGTTTGTATGTCTGTGACCGCTGTTTCTCGACAACTACCGGTCCGATATACTTGAAACTTGCCAGGTATATTGCTGGGGACCCAAGGATGTGCCTTTTCAAGGTTTTAAATTAATCGCAGAAGTAGTTACCGAGCTATGTCCAAAAAACGATTCAACCAATCAGAGAGCAGCGAGCTATCACGTGTGCCGAACGTGGCGAACAGACTCTGCCTCGGATGGCACATTTGAGAGCGTATTCATTTATTTCCCGTCGGCAAACTATGTTGCCGTTAAACTATGTTTTAAAACTAATTACAACTACTATCTATAATTCCACGGGTCCGATAAAAAACACCGTACTCGCAAGCCGTTCGCTTTGGACCAAACCATTTCATGTAAATAGAGGGGGGGGATTGTCACCGTACTCGCAAGCCGTTCGCTTTGGACCAAACCATTTCATGTAAATAGAGGGGGGGGGATATAATTTTAGATATATATATAGTACGGGCATGCCCTAGTCTATATAATAATACCGTAAGGACTCGACTTTGTTATCCCTTTTACACTGCACCCAGTGACCCGATGCCCACGGCACTAATGCATTTACGGTCTACGAACCGCGCTCTTTATTTATCACGTACAGCCAGACTCGAAAAATCTGAATTAGTCGACTTTGGGGCCCAAAAGCATCCGATTAACGGCCGATACGACGCCATCTTTCGACGCCATCGTATTGGCGTCTGCTGGGCGAAGGCGATGCGAGCCGTCCGCTGATTGGACAGTCGAGTGGTGTCATTAAATAATGGGCCGTGCTTACTGATATTGATCTGAAACTTGCAAATGGGCATGTATTGCAAAGCAATTTTCTTTCTTATATTGTCCAAGTCTAAAATACACACCCACACACACACATAAATCAGGTGATCGTCAAATCTGCATTCCCTACAACCAGTGATTACAGGTTTAAACAAGTACAAAAAGTTTTAATTAAAACAAAAGCCGCGTCGATGTTACACAATGCCTAGATGCAGCTGTGCCGAAAACGTCGATGTTATAGGCACAGGACATTCCTATTGATTCGATTACTTGATGTTATTTTTGTGCAAAGTGAAAATATATCTCGGCAATTTCCTGTGTGTGGCGACGAATTTTTTATATATCTCGGCATTTTCCCGTCTGTTATTTCAGGCGGTGTATGACTGACCATGCCGCGATTGAAAAAAAAAAAATCTCGGCAATTTCCCGTGTGTGGCGACACGTGAACGAAGCTATGCTCCTCTCTCCACATTATTGTGACGACGTATAAATTAAATATTTCATCGTGACGATTGTCATCAAATGGACGAATTTTTAATATATCTCGGCATTTTCCCGTCTGTTATTTCGGGCGGTGTATGACTGAGCATGCCGCGATTTAAACAAAATATATATATATCGGCATTTTCCCGTCTCTTATTTCGGGCGGTGTATGACTGAGCATGCCGCGATTTTAAAAAAATATATGACAATGGACTTGAAGTTACAGGCCTTTGAGAATTCATTTCGTTCTATAAAGGGCAACTTTCATCGGATTTTCTTCCCGTTTTTTTTCAACCGAGTCTAAAACTATGTTGGCGACTGTGAAAAATGAAATGATATATCGAATTTGATTTGAAAGAAAACTGTGTGAGAGGAAGACACCACGGGCCTACAAAACAGGCCTCAAAGCTATGCGAGTTAATAAAATGGTGGATATTTGTTTATATGAAGGCTCTCCCAGAATGGGTGGAGCTATGGTTCCCAAAATGGGTGGAGCTTTGAGGTTTTGTCTTCTCTGCAAGAACAACAAGAAGAAGAAGAAGAAGAAGAGGTGGTAACAACAACAACAGCAGAGTGCACTCTATGAGCAGCGTCTGCGACGCGGCTAAAAATGATTTTTTGACGTATTGACTCAACGATGTAAATAGGAAAGCATTAATTTAATTATTTCCTTCTTATTCTGTAAAAGAGGCCTCGACGGTATAGTGTGCGATTGCCCAAAGCAGGTTCTTATTTTGACAATCGTTAGTCGTACAATAAATACTTACGGAATATTAAATGAAAAAAAATGTTTCTTTCTTGAATATTTTAAAGCATTTTGTTTTTCATTCCACATGGTGTGTTTCTTCCCTCCCTCTGTGTCTGTCTGACCTGTGGACAACCAAGTGCCGGCTTCCGGTGGTAGTATAATCCTCTGTAGCAGTGTAGGGTTTTATGAGCCAATGATTATGGTGCGGCGCATGTCGAGTCACAGCAGGATTTTATGAAACGCCATTTGAAGTTGTGAAAAAGGTCAGAGTACCTGCTAACATGTCAAGCTACAGCAGGGCGGCGCAGGTCAGTTATAGTTAATCAACGGATCAATGAGAATGTCCTTTACTGTACGTACTGTACTTTACCACATCGGTTAGAAACGCTGCCGCAGGAGATCTCCGATGGTCTTTACTTTAGCTTCTGTTTTGGATTCGGTTCCCGCCTCCTGATACCTCGCAGGTGTGACGTCGCATCAGAGGACGTTAAGCCAGCTGTCTCATCTGATTGGACAGTCGAAGGCGACAGCAAGCCGTCCACTGAGTGGACAATACAGAGCATGCATTTGTGCCGGTGTCGGCGATCGACGATCGTTCATATATGCACTCTTCATTCTCATCTTTCTTCCTAACTCTTACTCGGACAAGCAAATCCCCTACGCCATCCATAATGGTACACTCTATCCATACACCACATCCTCCCTTCCGTGGATGTTCCACAGGTTTCGGCTAGTTCACAGTAATAACACTAACCGTCCCGACTTGTCAATGGCTTTTCTTCTTTCAAACGTAAATGAAAAATGAAAATTAACATATACTTCCAAATTGAGTACCAGTTCACTGGTAATTCCCTGTTTGTCGTAAAAGGCGACAAAAAGGGTTGGCGGCAGGAAGAGCATCCGGCCGTAAAACATTGCTTCAAAAAGGTGACCAAAAAAACAACAACAACCACGGTCCCCGAAAAAGGCCAACCCCCGCTTGCGGGGAAAAATGGCCTTTAAAGGTTGTTTTTTTTTTTTTTTTAATTCAAAAGTTCCAACAAGAAATTCACAATAGTTGTAATATATTTAAAAAAAAAAATATATATATATATATATATATAGAGATGTATATTCCAAACGTAGTACCCCAATTCCTTTTTCTCAGCCAAATCTTAATGTAAAAGCATGAAACTTCACCAAAATGTTAATATATAATTTACAACATACCCTAATTTTCGACAAGATCTCCATCATTATCAATGGCTTTATGCCAACGAGAAATAAGTGCAAGGATTCCCTGTCCGTAAAAATTCTTCTTCTTGTTTCCGGAGCCACTTCTTCACTTCACACATGGCACCATCATTGCTTTCAATATTTGGTCCAGCAGAGCCTCCTTTAGAGCTCCTTAAAGATGATAGTCTGATGGTGCTAAATCTGGGCCCCATACGTACGGTGGGTGTGACAGTACAGACTACTCCAGTTTGGTGATGACCTCTATGGTCCACAAGCTTGTGCGGGGCGGGCATTATCTTGCTGCAGCCACACGTCTTCTTGTTCACATCAGCTCAGAATTGGCACAAATTAATGCATCTTCAGTTTCTTCAGGGACTCGATGTAGTCCTATGAGTTTATTGTCTGTCCTTGAGCATGATGCTCACCAGGATAACTCCTTTAATATCTCAGAAGACAGTAGTCATCAAGTTCTCCTGCAGAAGAACAACCTTAAACTTATTTTTCCACAGGGAGTTTGAGTCATGTCACTCTAGAGTGCAAGTCTGGTGTTGGCTAAATGGTTAAGGTGGCTGGCTTAATATCTTAGTGTCATGAGTTTGCGCCGCTGTCGTGCCGATGAAATAACACCAGGTGGGTTGACTCAGCCTGTCATCATTCCGAGGTTGGTAAAGTGAGTACCAGCTTACTCGGGTAATAAGCCATTCGAGTATCCTTTGTCGGAGTGGTGACCCATTCAGGATTGTACTCCTTAGCCAATGAAACTGCCACAGCAGTTCTGACACCACTCAAGGCATGAAAGGCCGGAATGGTTATTGTTTTACTATGGAGAGTGTCACTTTGTCTGGTTCAAAGTGAATAATCCAGGTTACATCACCTGTGACAATGGACGATAAAAAACGCCTCCACTAATGCCTCAAAGTGTCTTTCATCAAAGCAAATGCGTTTTCGTTGAGTCTCGTGTACTCGTGTCACGTGTCAGTTGTCAAGGCACCAACTTCACACAAACCTTCGAATGTGATTACATATACATTCAAAGTCGATTATTCTGCTCCCATTGGCTTCACCGATCTCCAGAGCCTGCGGTAGTTGTCTAGATGTGATGCGTCGATCCTGCTGTATCATGTTGTAAAAACGTGAGATTATGTCTGGTTTCATGACTGTGGCTGGCCGACTGCTGCGTCACTGGTTAGAAAGGTTGGCTTCCTGTGATGTGTTTACGTGCTTCGCGCAGCAGTCAATGATCCACCGCATTGTCACTCCAGACATTCTTCGGCCTTTTGCGAATTTCTCCCTTTGATTTTTCTCTGCTGTCAAGAACTCAATTACAGGACTTTATTGAAAACGTGTATCATTGAAAGACCCCCATTTTGGGTACTGCTTACTGTTGTGCTCCCTGTCGGTATAGGGTCATACTTCACACTGAGGCCAAGGAGGGTTGATTCTTCATGAACCAAAGTATCACCACCTGTGCGCGTTTCATTTTCTGAAAAAATAGGTGGGGTTTTTTGGGGGTTTTTTGTATACAAGATCGAGGCTCGTATAAGAGTGAGTGAGGAGTCATTAATCACAACAAACATAAACAGACACATAAAACACATAATAAAGGGAGTGGGAGCCAAGATGGGGAGAGAGATAGAGGGAAGCACACAAGTACAGCCGTAGAGAACAGGGAGATCTGTGGGAGAGGGCTTGGGGGGAGGGGGCAGGGGAAGGTGGTGGGGCGGGGGGGGGGAGAGGTAAAAAAACAAATGCACACTGCTAGGACTTCCAGGAAAGAAGTCGGTATTTCAAAAAAGTGGATCTGGGGTGAGGTCTGATGTCTGAGGTCTGAGGGATGAAAGTGGTCTGAGGGGTGAGGTAGTGAAATAATTAACGGGGGTAGAAAAGATCCAGGTTTTGGATGGGGGAAGATAAGAGTTGGTGGTGAACAGCTGTTTTAAAGTCCTGGAGGGAGGAGTGGGATTGAAGAGAGTGTGGGAGTTTGTTCCAGAGGTGGAGAAAAGAGGACTGAAAGAGTGAAGGTGAGCAGAGAGTCTTGATTTTGGCAGTTTAACCATAAGAGGGTTGCTGGCAGATCTTGTGCGACCTGTAGGAATATTTGGGGGACAGAGCACAGAGAGAGCTGGGGGGGCTAGACCAGAGAGGAGTTCGTAGAAGACAGAAAGACCACCAACCTGCCTGCGGTGAGTGAGTGAAAGGCCCTCAGAGTTAGCTTCATCGCGGGAGATTCCAATGATTCTGAAAGCTTTGGTTTCAACAGCGTGAAGCTGAGCTCGGTGTGAGGCAGGAGCACCAGCCCAGAGGAGAGAGCAGTATTCCGTTGAGCTGCGGATGAAAGCCTTGTATGTGGTGAGGATCTCAGGTTTGCCAAGGAAGGACTTTGCATGATGGAGGATGCCCAGACGGTGACTGGCTTTGGAGGCCAGCTTGGAAATGTGGTTTTCCCAGGAAAGATCATGGCAGATAGTGAGACCCAAAAGCTTGAGTGACAGAACTTCTTGGAGAAGATTGTTGAGAAAGTAGATGGGGGGGGGGGGGGGGGGTTGTCCAGTCGGACATGGTGAGAGTGTGTGATTTCTCAGGATTGAAAGACATGTTCCACTTGTTTGACCAGTCTGTGATTTTGTCCAGGTCTGCACTGAGTGGAGTCATCAGCAAAGAGATAGAGAGGATTTTCCAGAGAGTCGGAGAGATCATGACCAGAAAAAGCACAGGGCACAGAACACTGCCTTGGGGAACTCCAGCCTGAACAGGAAGGGGAGATGAGAGAAATCCATTCAGGGCCACATGTTGACTACGACCAGAGAGGAAGTCCGCAAGCCATGTGTGGAGATTTCCATGGATACCATAGGAAGAGAATTTGGTGAGCAGAGCGGGGTGCCAGACTTTATCAAAAGCATGAGATTTGTCCAGGAGACGGCCCTGATCTCATGTCTGACATTGAGGGCTTCCATCCATTGTTGGGTGAGTAGAAGCAGAATGTCGAAGGTGGAATGACCAATGACTTGGTCTGAAACCAAATTGATGATTTGAGATGAGGTTTTTGGAGAAAACGATGGATTTCATTCCCAACTGCGATAATGGATTTCATGATCTTGCTAATGATTGGAAGCAAGCTAATTGGTCTGTAGTTAAGGGGATCAGCTTATGCATATTTTTATGTAGTGCAATGATGTTTGTGGATTTCTAAGCAGATGGAAGATGACCTAGCAAGGTCCTTATTCATCATTCCCATTGCTCCATCACTGGTACAATTCCAGCACTCTTCAGATTCCAGGATCTCTTCACTTAATTTTTGAGGTCCTGGTATTTGGTCATTTTCTTGATATCTGCATTGTTTAGGCTAAAATTGCTGGGCACTGACATGTCAATTAGCAATGCCTTCTTTTCTTTATTGTACCTCTAATATATCCAGATCAAATGTTTTGTTTTCTATGTTTACGCTTGATGGGATCATCAGGTTGTACAGTGTATGACTTCCTTGTTTTCAATGATCGCTTTTGGTTCATATTTCCATGAGTTTTCTGAAACGAGGATATTTTCTGCAGATGTGCCAAGGAATTACTCTACATAATTTGTTGTACCTTTTGTGTACATCTGCTCTGACATGAGTTTTTTACATCCTGATAGGAGGCGGATCGTGCTTTGTTTCTACCTTGCAGAACCCACACCTGTCCAATTGACCCAATCCCGGTATTTTATTAAAGCTACTGATATTGTGTCCTTGATTTTGGGTATTTATTATTTTTCGTTCTCAATCGCAGTTGAGTTGATCTCCAAATAGATATTTCAATTCGCCATCTTTATCTGTGCCCAATCTCTCCACCTCTTTTTTATATATCTTCCTGATCTTTTATTGTTTTTCCAGTTGTCGGTGTATATTTGTTGCTATTTCGCTTTCTATTTTTCTTTTGACTTTTTTCCAATTGTTTGGGATGTATTCATTGCTGTTTCAGTGTCAGGCATGGACATCGTTTATTCACACCTATCTTTGGAATTTTTTGCAAGGTGGGTTAGCACCTTTTCTTCCCAGCTGTCTTCGTGCTTGTGTACAAATTGGATTTCCATCAGGCCGCTCCCTCCTTCTTGTCTCTGCAGGCAATTTCTCGCGATGCATTGATTTTTGTAAAACATGTTGTGGATAATGAAGAGTTCCTCCTTTTGATATCTAGTTTATTGATTTCTGATTGTGGGCAGTTTACAATTCTGCAGCTGTATAGGAATACTGGTACTGTGAGTTGGTTTATGGGTTTGATTTTGTTTCTTGAGGAGAGGTATGTTTTTCAGGATCCAACTCATTGTACATCGGGTTTGGTGGCCCTCTTCTACTCCGAGGTATTTGTATGATGCTTTATTCTTTAGTTTTTGTGTTGATGTATTTAGGTTAATTTTTATGATGTCTGTTTTTGTTGTTCTACCTTCTACAAATGTGCACTTGGCACACTTATCTCGGCCAAATTCCTTTTCAATGTTGTTGAAGTACCATTTTACTAATGTGTGTGTTTGTTTGTGTGTACGTTTTCCGAAGGTGTTATCTCATGCCCCTATTTTGTCTGCATGAAACATGGTGTCATAAGGTGAGAGCTGTGTCACTGTTTAATGTTTATCCCTTGCTTTTGAGTTGTCACTTTGCTTTCCCACCTGCCATGTCATTCATCCACCGTTTCTGAACTTGAGCAGCATCATATCCACAGCGCTTGCCGCAGCCCCTTCCAGTACAGACACTTCGACCCCAGCTAGTTCAGACCATGCCAACAGTAGCTCACCTTAGCATCCATCCTCCCTGGACTCTTGCACGCATCTGACATTCCTGAAGCTTGAAAAAATGCAGGGAGAGTGTGGAGTTGAACTTGGATCTCGCCATGGCAGGACAACCAGAGGAGATGAAGGTAAAGATAGTTATATACCTTATTGGGAGTGAAGGTAGGGAAATCTACAATTCCATGACTTTGAAACCCAGTGGCAGCCTCGAGTCAAACAAGTCCTGGAAGCATTTGACAATCCTCATCCCAATTGGGACTGTGTAGCACTCACTATAAGTTCTTCACACAAGATCATCAGGCAGGCAAAATATATGCATACATGACCAAGTTGCATGTACGAGCCGCCACATGTAACTTTGGGACTATTCATGATTCTTTGATCAGGGATAGTGTGATTGGTGGTATTATAGATGGGGCACAGCGGGAACAGTTACTCGGGAAAGTTGACCTTCCAAAATGTCTACAACTATGGAGAGCCTCTGAACTCTTGCAACAGCTCATATGGGAAATCGAGTCTCCAATTCAGTAATCCATTCATGCCAGGTAGCATTTAGCCTACAGAGAGAGAATCTACACCACCAGTGCAGCAGCCTGATTAGAGTGAACCAGCCTGTCAACCACATCGGCAATCACAGCGAGCAGACAGCAAACAAACGTGGCGATACCAGGTGTCATGCAGATATTGAGGTGAGAAACACCTCAAGGGTGCACATCGTTGCCTGGCATATGGGGCCAAAATTATATATGTAGCATGGTATCTCAAATATTTATCGACAGGCTATGACGAAACTTGGTGGATGAGTTAAGTAGGTGACAAGAACAAGCCGATTATATTTTGGTTCGGGTCCGAATCTAGATCCGGCCTATCATTGGGATACAAAACATAAACTGTTCAGCCTAGCGGAGGTTTGCGCTCTACCGAGTGCCGTGCTAGTTTTGTCTGCGATGCATGTGATGTGGAACTGTGGATTGTTCGTTATTTCTCATTTGTGTTTCTTTGTTAAATTCTGTTTGGAACTCAATCAGGGGATAGGAGCTGTGGACATTGTGTATTTCAAATTTGTAGCAGTAATCTAGTCAAAGCCTAATTTTGAGGCACTCATGTTGACTCTTTTGTACCACTTCGATCACTTTTGTGATCTGCATAGGAAGGGAGATATTACGGTAGTGTTTGCCACCACCACCAGGTGGCACGTGTGGTTTAACTTGCATGTACGTGTCCGCCACTTCGAACATGCCAGGGGCATTGCAAGATGCTATGTATCTTCATGTTGTATGCTTATGTGCCATCAATACACTTATATTGTTATTCTAGGCATCATCTCCTATCCCTAAC
The DNA here is from genome assembly GCF_964187855.1 of Myxine glutinosa. Classification (NCBI taxonomy): domain Eukaryota; kingdom Metazoa; phylum Chordata; class Myxini; order Myxiniformes; family Myxinidae; genus Myxine; species Myxine glutinosa. The sequence continues at coordinate 57,685 of NW_027618694.1, forward strand.
CCAGTCAGCCATGAAACAGCATCTGAGTACAATTCTGATCATGAGGCCAACAACATACCTACATTGGTACTTGGGTTTTCCTTGAAATAGGGAGCAGTAGTCTATATACAATGGATCCTGTGGTGGGAAAATGTGCCAAAACAAATAAGCCAAACAAAGCCTGGACAATACAGGAACCATACATGGTATGAAACAACAAGACCACTTGCCTATTGTATAGGATTGTTTAAATGACATGTTTCAGAATTGGAGCATCGAGTTGTATTAACGTGTCATTTAAGTGGAAACAGCAAATCCATTATTGTATCCTATAACGGAATCCACCTATAACGGTGCATAACATGTGTTATGCACTTTTTTCTTTTTTCTTTTTTTGTATAGCAAGTCGAGGCTCGTGTAAGAGCTACTGTAACAGAACATATAATAAAGGAAGCAGGAAACAAGAGGGGGGGAGAGAGAGGGAAGCCCAGCAACAGTAGAGAACAGGGACATCGGGATATCTGTGGAAGGGATAGGGCTGGGGGAGAGTACACGGTATAAAGCAAATGAACACCACTAGGAATTTCAAGAATGAAGTCGGAGATTGAAAGAGGTGGTTCTGGGGTGTATTAAGTGGGTTAGAAAAGATCAAGGTTTTGGATGGGGGAAGATAAGACATGGTGGTGAACAGCTGTTTTAAAGACCTGGAGGGAGGAGAGGGATTGAAGAGAGTGAGGGAGTTTGTTCCAGAGGCGGGAGGAAAGAGGCATGAATGAAAGAGTGCAGGTGAATAGAGAGTCTTGATTTTGGCAGTTTCACCAGAAGAGGGTTGCTGGCAGATCTTGTGCGACCTGCAGGAATATTTGGGGGACAGAGCACAGACAGAGCTGGGGGAGCGAGGCCGGAGAGGAGCCGGTAGAAGACAGAAAGACCACCAACCTGCTTGCTGTGTGCAAGTGAAAGGCCCTCGGAGTTAGCTTCATCGAGGAAGATACAAATAATTCTAAAAGCCTTGGTTCCTACAGAGTGAAGTTGAGCTAGGTGTGAGGCCAGAGCACCAGCTCAGAGGGCAGAGCAGTATTCCATCGAGCTGAGGATGAAACTTGGATTTGGACTCATGCAAATGCAGCCTAAGTTCTTTGCAGAGGCGGTGTGTTCCTTCAAATGAGTATGCCGTTAGTTAGTCGAAGGAGACCTGAAGCCAGCCTGTGCTTCTACTTGTTTTTGTGCATTGCATAATCCAAGAGTATCTTTATTAAACTAGGGTGTTCAAAGAACACCTTACCCCATGCAGTCTTGAGAAAAAAGGACATGGGCGGGGTCTGCAAGCAACAAATTTGATTGGTCGAGATGATGTAAAGTGCCATAATATTTTGTCGAAATGCTACTAAACTAAAGGTTTTTGAAATTGCCAAAAAGGCGATTTTTGTGTTCCGCAATGTTTAAGTACTGTATATAATTCAATTGAGTAACATATAGATTTTAAAGGTTGTAAAAATTTTTTTGGGACATTTACCACCATTGATGCAGTAGCTATTACACCACCCTATCTAACACGTTAAATTCACTATTCGTGCCTTTTGTTTGTGTCCTTTATGACGTCCTTAAAAACAGTTCGTTTCCTGTTAGGAATGATTTTCAATTTACTTCGATTGGCAGATTGGCAGACTTTGATTGGCAGACAGACTAAAAAATTATCTCACTCCTCTCTGCGCATGCACAATGCAGTACAAATCCAGAGCCAAAGGACCTGTTAACCGACAGATGTGTTTTCCGATTCGTGTTCCGATTCATTTTCCAAATAAAACATTAAATTGAAATAAAGTTGTTCCTCAATCATAAACTAACGTTTGTGGACAGACAGACCAACAAAACTGAACCAATTGGTTACGTTTTTTCGCTTCGTGTGCACAGGTTAACAAGACGATATTTCTGCAGGGATTAGGAGCATGTCTCCCAGACACGCATTGGAGTTGTCTAATCAGGGTTTGAATCTCTACCTGATACGACTCAATGCCTCCTGGTGCTTCAAAGTCAGGGTGTGGCATCAAAGTGCAAACCGTTATTTCGGAGCGATCCTTGCTTCCTTTCCGAGCAGGAGATGTTATAGATCTCACAGCATCTTTCAAAAATAATTATCCAGTGCGGGTTATCTCAGACTGCTTCTATAATGCCCCCAATTATTCCCACCTTCTTGGAGGTCGCCAGGGGAACGTTTTGGCCCAATTCTTCTCGAAACGGATGCCGAGGCCTGACGTTCAACTGACGATGCAGGAATTTGTAATTTATCCAATGTGTGGGTGGTAACTCACTTATATTACACACTTCTTAAGATATCTTTAACGTCCACCGATGACCAGTGCTGGCAGATGGGTAGGTCCTCTGGACAGATGGTGCATCTGAAACACGAGGGTGACAGTTTATAGGTTTTGTTGAGTTTCAAACCCAGGTTAGCAGTTAGCTCAAAGGTGAATATACAGTCACGTGAAAAAGTAAGAACACCCCATGTAAAGTTTTGACTTTTTCAACATATTTCAACATACAGCTATTTGATCTTCATCTATCTATAATTCCAGCAATCTCTGTGTGTCTGTGTGTCTGTGTGTCTGTGTGTCTGTGTGTCTGTGACCGCTGTTTCTCGACAACCACGGGTCCGATATACTTGAAACTTGCCAGGTATATTGCTGGGGACCCGAGGATGTGCCTTTTCAAGGTTTTAAATTAATCGGAGAAGTACTTACCGAGCTATGTCCAAAAAACGCTTCAACCAATCAGAGAGCAGCGAGCTATCACGTGTGCCGAACGTGGCGATCAGACTCTGCCTCGGACGGCACATTTGACAGCGTATTCATTTATTTCACGTTGGAAAACTATGTTGCCGTTAAACTATGTTTTAAAACGAATTCAAACTGCGATTAAATTAAAACGATTCATCGTAACTGCGATTTGCGAACTTCCGGACAGTGAAGACTTCACTTCCGGCAGCCAATCACAGAACGCTTTGTTGCGTAGGCGTGGCCGATGTGAGACGAGCGGAGCTGAGCGCGTTACGAGCTGACCGCCATTACGGTACGTAATTCGATTTCTTATGCGCATTATTTCTCCCAATTCAGTCAGAGCGAAGGGCGGAAGCGAAGAGCGTTGTTTTTTTTGTTTACGGGCGTACGGGCGGGGTAGAGCGTACGGGTAGCGTTTTTTTTTTTTTTTGGCAAGGAACGGGCACCCACGTACGGGCAATGCCCTAGTCTATCTATAATTCCAGTAATCTCTGTTTGTACGTTTGTCTGTGACCGCTGTTTCTCGACAACCACGGGTCCGATATACTTTTAACTTGCCAGGTATATTGCTGGGGACCCGAGGATGTGCCTTTTCAAGGTTTCATATTAATCGGACAATTACTTACCGAGCTATGTCCAAAAAACGATTCAACCAATCAGAGAGCAGCGAACTATCGCGTGTGCCGAACGTGGCGGACACACTCTGCCTCGGATGGCACATTTGAGAGCGTATTCATTTATTTCACGTTTGCAAACTATGTTGGCGCTATGTTGGCGTTAAACGATGTTTTAAAACTAATAAAAACGAATTTGCGATTCATTCGCTTTCCTGCGCGTTTGTGCACGCGATGGCGATTTCTTTACCAAACTCCGGAAGCCGTTCGCTTTGGACCAAACCATTTCATGTAAATAGAGGGGGGGGATATAATTTTAGATATAGATATAGTACGGGCAATGCCCTAGTTTCAACAATATTGATAGATAAAGGTGATATAATATAACAAATATCATGAAACATTTTCATTTTTTATTCCATTGTATACTTTAAATAAAGCAAATTTCGCATGTGGAAAAAGTAAGTACACCCCTACATTTATCACTACTTCAAATACCTAAAATTAGAATCAGGTGCACCAGCTCAGGTGCAAATGATTAGAACATCGTTAGAGAATATCTAGGAGGAACCTGTCTTATTTAAACCTCAGCCATTTAGTTTGGTTTGCTCTTTGTTGTTGAAGTGTGCGGCGTCACCATGCCTAGATCAAAAGAGCTCTCTGAGGCCTTCAGAAAGAAGGTTATAGATGCCTACGAGTCTGGGAAGGGATTTAAAAAGATCCCCAAACAATTTGAAATCAATCATTGGACTGTCCGGAAGATCATCTACAAGTGGAGAAGATTCCAAACAACTGCCAACTTGTTCAGGCCAGGACGCCCCAGCAAGTTCAGCCCGAGAGCAGACCGCAAGATGCTGAAATAAGTCTCGAAGAACCCCAGAATGTCATCACGGGACCTACAGGTAGCTCTTGCCACTGTTGATGTCAAAGTGCACGAGTCTACCATTAGAAAGAGGCTGCACAAATTTGATCTACATGGGAGGTGTGCCAGGAGCAAACCTTTGCTGTCCAGAAAGAACATCAGGGCAAGACTAAAGTTTGCCAATGAACACCTAGGCAAAGACCAGCACTTCTGGAACAATGTGCTCTGGACAGATGAGTCAAAGGTAGAGCTATTTGGCCACAGTACCAGAAGACATGTTTGGCGAAAACCAAAGACAGCATTTGACCACAAGAACCTGATACCAACTGTAAAGCATGGTGGTGGAAATATTATGGTTTGGGGCAGCTTTGCTGCATCAGGGCCTGGGCAGCTCACCATCATAGAATCCACTATGAATTCTTCATTGTACCAGAGGGTGCTTGAGGATAATGTGAAGCCATCTGTCAGAAAGTTGAAGCTCAACCGAAGGTGGACCTTGCAACATGACATTGACCCTAAACATACCAGTAAATCCACCAAGGAATGGCTGAAAAGAAAGAAATGGAGTGTTCTGGAATGGCCAAGTCAATGCCCGGATCTAAATCCCATCGAGATGTTGTGGGGGGATTTGAAATGAGCTGTGCATGTAAGAAACACCTCAAACATCGCACAGCTGAAAGAATTCTGCATGGAGGAGTGGGAAAAATTTCTCCCAGTCGATGTCAGAGACTGGTGGACAGTTATAAGAAACGCCAACTTGAGGTTGTTTCTGCCAAAGGGGGCAATACCACCTATTAGAGCCAAGGGTGTACTTACTTTTTCCACATGCGAAATTTGCATTTATGTTTATTTAAATTATACAATGGACTACAAAATGTAAATGTTTCATGATATTTGTTATGTTATATCACCTTTCTCTATCAATATTGTTGAAATGAAGATCAAATAGCTGTATGTTGAAATATGTTGAAAAAGTCAAAACTTTACATGGGGTGTACTTACTTTTTCACTTGACTGTACATACCTCTAATCTATCCTGCTAGTCCTGACCATTGTGGCACAATATCTTGTTCAAATTCCACATTATATCGTGGCTGAGGGTTGCTCTGGCAGCAATCTCAATAAGGTAGCGACCAGTCCAGGGTTAATGCTATTGTAACAATGAAATGCTCATGAATTGACTAGCACGGTGCCTGATGCAGGTAGTGTGGCACAGGTAGTTTGGGAAGACTGACTTCCTTTGTGTTGTTGTCAAGGCCAAATTAAATTCTTCTTCACTCCTAATAGTTTCTTTTATATTTTTGTTTTCACCAATAGCGGCATAATTTCAAGTTTTCCATTAGCCAGTGGTTACCTAATCTGCAGGATTTGATAATTAGGATATATAATGAAGGCCGAGTTGGATTCATGTTTGCAGTTGCATAATAAGTTGGAACTTCAACTTTTTGGATCACTTAACCTTTATGTTGATTTGGAGAAACCTCATTTAATTTCATAACAGACAATTTCATAACAATTTCAAGAAAACATTTATTATAGTGATCCTGCTGAAGTTTGTCAGTATTTTGGCCAAAAGCATGCCATTGGAAAAGTAAATGGATTGTACACTTCTCTTATCTTTTTCATTGGAGAATGAGGTCCTTCTGCACAAAAGACAATGTCCCACATAAAGCTCGCTACTAAGCTGTTACTAGTAATTGGCATCCACAGCCATCCTTTACTATGTTGTGCAACGTCGGCCGAGGCCCTCACCTTTTCACCTTTATCTATATATATAAAACACAGTTTGTGTGTGTGTGTGTGTGTGTGTGTGTGTGTGTGTGTGTGTGTGTGTGTAATGTTACCGATAGACTCCTAAACGGAGAGGCTCACGTGCTTGATATTTGGCATAGACATGGCCATTGAGCCTGGGAAGAACATGGCCGACCTAAAAAAAAATTATTTCATAATATTTTTTACCATATTTTTACCTCAGCGCATTTCAGCGAGGAATATTATGCACGGAATCTGAGGCGGTGGCAGAGCAGCGCGCTGATTCGCTCAGAGCGATCACGTGATGTTCCTTGCCGCCATAAACTCACAGTTACGCGTTCGCACGTAATTCAGAGCGAAAAGCGATTGCGTTTTTTCGCATTTCAGCGAGGAACATTGCCATTCACACCACATAAGTTTTTTTTTCTTTCATCTTTAGATCCATATTTTTTTTCAGCAAGGAATATTATACACGGAATCTGAGGCGGTGGCAGAGCAGCGCGCTGATTCGCTCAGAGCGATCACGTGATGTTCC
>NW_027618695.1:0-64194 GCF_964187855.1 Myxine glutinosa
GCACTTGTGTTAGTGTTGAAAAACCACTTTTCGCACTTGTGTTGGTGCAGGAAACACTTCTGCACTTGTATTAGTGTGGAAAAAACACTTTTTGCACTTGTGATAGTGTTGAAAAACCACTTTTCGCACTTGTGTTAATGTTGAAAAAACACTTTTCGCACTTGTGTTGGTGCAGGAAACCACTTTTGCACTTGTATTAGTGTGGAAAAACCACTTTTCACACTTGTGTTAGTGTTGAAAAACCACTTTTCGCACTTGTGTTAGTGTTGAAAAACCACTTTTCGCACTTGTGTTGGTGCAGGAAACTACTTTTGCACTTGTATTAGTGTGGAAAAAAACACTTTTTCGCACTTGTGTTATTGTTGAAAAACCACCTTTCGCACTTGTGTTAGTGTTGAAAAACCACTTTTCGCACTTGTGTTGGTGCAGGAAACCACTTTTGCACTTGTATTAGTGTGGACAAAACACTTTTTGCACTTGTGATAGTGTTGAAAAACCACTTTTCGCACTTGTGTTAGTGTTGAAAAACCACTTTTCGCACTTGTGTTGGTGCAGGAAACCACTTTTGCACTTGTATTAGTGTGGAAAAACCACTTTTCGCACTTGTGTTAGTGTTGAAAAACCACTTTTCGCACTTGTGTTAGTGTTGAAAAACCACTTTTCGCACTTGTGTTAGTGTTGAAAAACCACTTTTCGCACTTGTGTTGGTGCAGGAAACCACTTTTGCACTTGTATTAGTGTGGAAAAAACACCTTTCGCACTTGTATTAGTGTGGAAAAAACACTTTTCACACTTGTGTTAGTGTTGAAAAACCACTTTTCGCACTTGTGTTAGTGTTGAAAAACCACTTTTCGCACTTGTGTTGGTGCAGGAAACCACTTTTGCACTTGTATTAGTGTGGAAAAAACACTTTTCGCACTTGTGTTAGTGTTGAAAAACCACTTTTCGCACTTGTGTTAGTGTTGAAAAACCACTTTTCGCACTTGTGTTAGTGTTGAAAAACCACTTTTCGCACTTGTGTTGGTGCAGGAAACCACTTTTGCACTTGTATTAGTGTGGAAAAAACACTTTTTGCACTTGTGATAGTGTTGAAAAACCACTTTTCGCACTTGTGTTAGTGTTGAAAAACCACATTTCGCACTTGTGTTGGTGCAGGAAACCACTTTTGCACTTGTATTAGTGTGGAAAAAACACTTTTCGCACTTGTGTTAGTGTTGAAAAACCACTTTTCGCACTTGTGTTAGTGTTGAAAAACCACTTTTCGCACTTGTGTTGGTGCAGGAAACCACTTTTGCACTTGTATTAGTGTGGAAAAAACACTTTTCGCACTTGTGTTAGTGTTGAAAAACCACTTTTCGCACTTGTGTTAATGTTGAAAAACCACTTTTCGCACTTGTGTTGGTGCAGGAAACCACTTTTGCACTTGTATTAGTGTGGAAAACCACTTTTCGCACTTGTGTTAGTGTTGAAAAACCACTTTTCACACTTGTGTTAGTGTTGAAAAACCACTTTTCGCACTTGTGTTAGTGTTGAAAAACCACTTTTCGCACGTGTGTTGGTGCAGGAAACCACTTTTCGCACTTGTGTTAGTGTTGAAAAACCACTTTTCGCACTCGTGTTAGTGTTGAAAAACCACTTTTCGCACTTGTGTTAGTGTTGAAAAACCACTTTTCGCACTTGTGTTGGTGCAGGAAACCACTTTTGCACTTGTATTAGTGTGGAAAAAACACTTTTTGCACGTGTGATAGTGTTGAAAAACCACTTTTCGCACTTGTGTTAGTGTTGAAAAACCACTTTTCGCACTTGTGTTGGTGCAGGAAACCACTTTTGCACTTGTATTAGTGTGGAAAAAACACTTTTCGCACTTGTGTTAGTGTTGAAAAACCACTTTTCGCACTTGTGTTAGTGTTGAAAAACCACTTTTCGCACTTGTGTTGGTGCAGGAAACCACTTTTGCACTTGTATTAGTGTGGAAAAAACACTTTTTGCACTTGTGATAGTGTTGAAAAACCACTTTTCGCACTTGTGTTAGTGTTGAAAAACCACTTTTCGCACTTGTGTTGGTGCAGGAAACCACTTTTGCACTTGTATTAGTGTGGAAAAACCACTTTTCGCACTTGTGTTAGTGTTGAAAAACCACTTTTCGCACTAGTGTTAGTGTTGAAAAACCACTTTTCGCACTTGTGTTAGTGATGAAAAACCACTTTTCGCACTTGTGTTGGTGCAGGAAACTACTTTTGCACTTGTATTAGTGTGGAAAAACCACTTTTCGCACTTGTGTTAGTGTTGAAAAACCACTTTTCGCACTTGTGTTAGTGTTGAAAAACCACTTTTCGCACTTGTGTTGGTGCAGGAAACCACTTCTGCACTTGTATTAGTGTGGAAAAAACACTTTTTGCACTTGTGATAGTGTTGAAAAACCACTTTTCGCACTTGTGTTAATGTTGAAAAAACACTTTTCGCACTTGTGTTGGTGCAGGAAACCACTTTTGCACTTGTATTAGTGTGGAAAAACCACTTTTCACACTTGTGTTAGTGTTGAAAAACCACTTTTCGCACTTGTGTTAGTGTTGAAAAACCACTTTTCGCACTTGTGTTGGTGCAGGAAACTACTTTTGCACTTGTATTAGTGTGGAAAAAACACTTTTTCGCACTTGTGTTATTGTTGAAAAACCACCTTTCGCACTTGTGTTAGTGTTGAAAAACCACTTTTCGCACTTGTGTTGGTGCAGGAAACCACTTTTGCACTTGTATTAGTGTGGACAAAACACTTTTTGCACTTGTGATAGTGTTGAAAAACCACTTTTCGCACTTGTGTTAGTGTTGAAAAACCACTTTTCGCACTTGTGTTGGTGCAGGAAACCACTTTTGCACTTGTATTAGTGTGGAAAAACCACTTTTCGCACTTGTGTTAGTGTTGAAAAACCACTTTTCGCACTTGTGTTAGTGTTGAAAAACCACTTTTCGCACTTGTGTTAGTGTTGAAAAACCACTTTTCGCACTTGTGTTGGTGCAGGAAACCACTTTTGCACTTGTATTAGTGTGGAAAAAACACCTTTCGCACTTGTATTAGTGTGGAAAAAACACTTTTCACACTTGTGTTAGTGTTGAAAAACCACTTTTCGCACTTGTGTTAGTGTTGAAAAACCACTTTTCGCACTTGTGTTGGTGCAGGAAACCACTTTTGCACTTGTATTAGTGTGGAAAAAACACTTTTCGCACTTGTGTTAGTGTTGAAAAACCACTTTTCGCACTTGTGTTAGTGTTGAAAAACCACTTTTCGCACTTGTGTTAGTGTTGAAAAACCACTTTTCGCACTTGTGTTGGTGCAGGAAACCACTTTTGCACTTGTATTAGTGTGGAAAAAACACTTTTTGCACTTGTGATAGTGTTGAAAAACCACTTTTCGCACTTGTGTTAGTGTTGAAAAACCACATTTCGCACTTGTGTTGGTGCAGGAAACCACTTTTGCACTTGTATTAGTGTGGAAAAAACACTTTTCGCACTTGTGTTAGTGTTGAAAAACCACTTTTCGCACTTGTGTTAGTGTTGAAAAACCACTTTTCGCACTTGTGTTGGTGCAGGAAACCACTTTTGCACTTGTATTAGTGTGGAAAAAACACTTTTCGCACTTGTGTTAGTGTTGAAAAACCACTTTTCGCACTTGTGTTAATGTTGAAAAACCACTTTTCGCACTTGTGTTGGTGCAGGAAACCACTTTTGCACTTGTATTAGTGTGGAAAACCACTTTTCGCACTTGTGTTAGTGTTGAAAAACCACTTTTCACACTTGTGTTAGTGTTGAAAAACCACTTTTCGCACTTGTGTTAGTGTTGAAAAACCACTTTTCGCACGTGTGTTGGTGCAGGAAACCACTTTTCGCACTTGTGTTAGTGTTGAAAAACCACTTTTCGCACTCGTGTTAGTGTTGAAAAACCACTTTTCGCACTTGTGTTAGTGTTGAAAAACCACTTTTCGCACTTGTGTTGGTGCAGGAAACCACTTTTGCACTTGTATTAGTGTGGAAAAAACACTTTTTGCACGTGTGATAGTGTTGAAAAACCACTTTTCGCACTTGTGTTAGTGTTGAAAAACCACTTTTCGCACTTGTGTTGGTGCAGGAAACCACTTTTGCACTTGTATTAGTGTGGAAAAAACACTTTTCGCACTTGTGTTAGTGTTGAAAAACCACTTTTCGCACTTGTGTTAGTGTTGAAAAACCACTTTTCGCACTTGTGTTGGTGCAGGAAACCACTTTTGCACTTGTATTAGTGTGGAAAAAACACTTTTTGCACTTGTGATAGTGTTGAAAAACCACTTTTCGCACTTGTGTTAGTGTTGAAAAACCACTTTTCGCACTTGTGTTGGTGTGGAAAAAACACTTTTTGCACTTGTATTAGTGTTGAAAAACCACTTTTCGCACTTGTGTTGGTGCAGGAAACCACTTTTGCACTTGTATTAGTGTGGAAAAAAACACTTTTTGCACTTGTGATAGTGTTGAAAAACCACTTTTCGCACTTGTGTTAGTGTTGAAAAACCACTTTTCGCACTTGTGTTGGTGCAGGAAACCACTTTTGCACTTGTATTAGTGTGGAAAAAACACTTTTCGCACTTGTGTTAGTGTTGAAAAACCACTTTTCGCACTTGTGTTAGTGTTGAAAAACCACTTTTCACACTTGTGTTGGTACAGGAAACCACTTTTGCACTTGTATTAGTGTTGAAAAAACACTTTTTGCACTTGTGATAGTGTTGAAAAACCACTTTTCGCACTTGTGTTAGTGTTGAAAAACCACTTTTCGCACTTATGTTGGTGCAGGAAACCACTTTTGCACTTGTATTAGTGTGGAAAAAACACTTTTCGCACTTGTGTTAGTGTTGAAAAACCACTTTTCGCACTTGTGTTAGTGTTGAAAAACCACTTTTCGCACTTGTGTTGGTGCAGGAAACCACTTCTGCACTTGTATTAGTGTGGAAAAAACACTTTTTGCACTTGTGATAGTGTTGAAAAACCACTTTTCGCACTTGTGTTAGTGTTGAAAAACCACTTTTCGCACTTGTGTTAGTGTTGAAAAACCACTTTTTGCACTTGTGTTGGTGCAGGAAACCACTTTTGCACTTGTATTAGTGTGGAAAAACCACTTTTCGCACTTGTGTTAGTGTTGAAAAACCACTTTTCGCACTTGTGTTAGTGTTGAAAAACCACTTTTCGCACTTGTGTTAGTGATGAAAAACCACTTTTCGCACTTGTGTTGGTGCAGGAAACTACTTTTGCACTTGTATTAGTGTGGAAAAACCACTTTTCGCACTTGTGTTAGTGTTGAAAAACCACTTTTCGCACTTGTGTTAGTGTTGAAAAACCACTTTTCGCACTTGTGTTGGTGCAGGAAACCACTTCTGCACTTGTATTAGTGTGGAAAAAACACTTTTTGCACTTGTGATAGTGTTGAAAAAAAACTTTTCGCACTTGTGTTAATGTTGAAAAAACACTTTTCGCACTTGTGTTGGTGCAGGAAACCACTTTTGCACTTGTATTAGTGTGGAAAAACCACTTTTCACACTTGTGTTAGTGTTGAAAAACCACTTTTCGCACTTGTGTTAGTGTTGAAAAACCACTTTTCGCACTTGTGTTGGTGCAGGAAACTACTTTTGCACTTGTATTAGTGTGGAAAAACCATTTTTCACACTTGTGTTAGTGTTGAAAAACCACTTTTCGCACTTGTGTTAGTGTTGAAAAACCACTTTTCGCACGTGTGTTGGTGCAGGGAACCACTTTTCGCACTTGTGTTAGTGTTGAAAAACCACTTTTCGCACTTGTGTTAGTGTTGAAAAACCACTTTTCGCACTTGTGTTAGTGTTGAAAAACCACTTTTCGCACTTGTGTTGGTGCAGGAAACCACTTTTGCACTTGCATTAGTGTGGAAAAACCACATTTCGCACTTGTGTTAGTGTTGAAAAACCACTTTTCGCACTTGTGTTAGTGTTGAAAAACCACTTTTCGCACTTGTGTTGGTGCAGGAAACCACTTTTGCACTTGTATTAGTGTGGAAAAAACACTTTTCGCACTTGTGTTGGTGTTGAAAAACCACTTTTCGCACTTGTGTTAATGTTGAAAAACCACTTTTCGCACTTGTGTTGGTGCAGGAAACCACTTTTGCACTTGTATTAGTGTGGAAAACCACTTTTCGCACTTGTGTTAGTGTTGAAAAACCACTTTTCACACTTGTGTTAGTGTTGAAAAACCACTTTTCGCACTTGTGTTAGTGTTGAAAAACCACTTTTCGCACGTGTGTTGGTGCAGGAAACCACTTTTCGCACTTGTGTTAGTGTTGAAAAACCACTTTTCGCACTCGTGTTAGTGTTGAAAAACCACTTTTCGCACTTGTGTTAGTGTTGAAAAACCACTTTTCGCACTTGTGTTGGTGCAGGAAACCACTTTTGCACTTGTATTAGTGTGGAAAAAACACTTTTTGCACGTGTGATAGTGTTGAAAAACCACTTTTCGCACTTGTGTTAGTGTTGAAAAACCACTTTTCGCACTTGTGTTGGTGCAGGAAACCACTTTTGCACTTGTATTAGTGTGGAAAAAACACTTTTCGCACTTGTGTTAGTGTTGAAAAACCACTTTTCGCACTTGTGTTAGTGTTGAAAAACCACTTTTCGCACTTGTGTTGGTGCAGGAAACCACTTTTGCACTTGTATTAGTGTGGAAAAAACACTTTTTGCACTTGTGATAGTGTTGAAAAACCACTTTTCGCACTTGTGTTAGTGTTGAAAAACCACTTTTCGCACTTGTGTTGGTGTGGAAAAAACACTTTTTGCACTTGTATTAGTGTTGAAAAACCACTTTTCGCACTTGTGTTGGTGCAGGAAACCACTTTTGCACTTGTATTAGTGTGGAAAAAACACTTTTTGCACTTGTGATAGTGTTGAAAAACCACTTTTCGCACTTGTGTTAGTGTTGAAAAACCACTTTTCGCACTTGTGTTGGTGCAGGAAACCACTTTTGCACTTGTATTAGTGTGGAAAAAACACTTTTCGCACTTGTGTTAGTGTTGAAAAACCACTTTTCGCACTTGTGTTAGTGTTGAAAAACCACTTTTCACACTTGTGTTGGTACAGGAAACCACTTTTGCACTTGTATTAGTGTGGAAAAAACACTTTTTGCACTTGTGATAGTGTTGAAAAACCACTTTTCGCACTTGTGTTAGTGTTGAAAAACCACTTTTCGCACTTATGTTGGTGCAGGAAACCACTTTTGCACTTGTATTAGTGTGGAAAAAACACTTTTCGCACTTGTGTTAGTGTTGAAAAACCACTTTTCGCACTTGTGTTAGTGTTGAAAAACCACTTTTCGCACTTGTGTTGGTGCAGGAAACCACTTCTGCACTTGTATTAGTGTGGAAAAAACACTTTTTGCACTTGTGATAGTGTTGAAAAACCACTTTTCGCACTTGTGTTAGTGTTGAAAAACCACTTTTCGCACTTGTGTTAGTGTTGAAAAACCACTTTTTGCACTTGTGTTGGTGCAGGAAACCACTTTTGCACTTGTATTAGTGTGGAAAAACCACTTTTCGCACTTGTGTTAGTGTTGAAAAACCACTTTTCGCACTTGTGTTAGTGTTGAAAAACCACTTTTCGCACTTGTGTTAGTGATGAAAAACCACTTTTCGCACTTGTGTTGGTGCAGGAAACTACTTTTGCACTTGTATTAGTGTGGAAAAACCACTTTTCGCACTTGTGTTAGTGTTGAAAAACCACTTTTCGCACTTGTGTTAGTGTTGAAAAACCACTTTTCGCACTTGTGTTGGTGCAGGAAACCACTTCTGCACTTGTATTAGTGTGGAAAAAACACTTTTTGCACTTGTGATAGTGTTGAAAAAAAACTTTTCGCACTTGTGTTAATGTTGAAAAAACACTTTTCGCACTTGTGTTGGTGCAGGAAACCACTTTTGCACTTGTATTAGTGTGGAAAAACCACTTTTCACACTTGTGTTAGTGTTGAAAAACCACTTTTCGCACTTGTGTTAGTGTTGAAAAACCACTTTTCGCACTTGTGTTGGTGCAGGAAACTACTTTTGCACTTGTATTAGTGTGGAAAAACCATTTTTCACACTTGTGTTAGTGTTGAAAAACCACTTTTCGCACTTGTGTTAGTGTTGAAAAACCACTTTTCGCACGTGTGTTGGTGCAGGGAACCACTTTTCGCACTTGTGTTAGTGTTGAAAAACCACTTTTCGCACTTGTGTTAGTGTTGAAAAACCACTTTTCGCACTTGTGTTAGTGTTGAAAAACCACTTTTCGCACTTGTGTTGGTGCAGGAAACCACTTTTGCACTTGCATTAGTGTGGAAAAAACACTTTTTGCACTTGTGATAGTGTTGAAAAACCACATTTCGCACTTGTGTTAGTGTTGAAAAACCACTTTTCGCACTTGTGTTGGTGCAGGAAACCACTTTTGCACTTGTATTAGTGTGGAAAAAACACTTTTCGCACTTGTGTTAGTGTTGAAAAACCACTTTTCGCACTTGTGTTAGTGTTGAAAAACCACTTTTCGCACTTGTGTTGGTGCAGGAAACCACTTCTGCACTTGTATTAGTGTGGAAAAAACACTTTTTGCACTTGTGATAGTGTTGAAAAACCACTTTTCGCACTTGTGTTAGTGTTGAAAAACCACTTTTCGCACTTGTGTTGGTGCAGGAAACTACTTTTGCACTTGTATTAGTGTGGAAAAACCACTTTTCGCACTTGTGTTAGTGTTGAAAAACCACTTTTCGCACTTGTGTTAGTGTTGAAAAACCACTTTTCGCACTTGTGTTGGTGCAGGAAACCACTTCTGCACTTGTAGTAGTGTGGAAAAAACACTTTTTGCACTTGTGATAGTGTTGAAAAAAAACTTTTCGCACTTGTGTTAATGTTGAAAAAACACTTTTCGCACTTGTGTTGGTGCAGGAAACCACTTTTGCACTTGTATTAGTGTGGAAAAACCACTTTTCACACTTGTGTTAGTGTTGAAAAACCACTTTTCGCACTTGTGTTAGTGTTGAAAAACCACTTTTCGCACTTGTGTTGGTGCAGGAAACTACTTTTGCACTTGTATTAGTGTGGAAAAACCATTTTTCACACTTGTGTTAGTGTTGAAAAACCACTTTTCGCACTTGTGTTAGTGTTGAAAAACCACTTTTCGCACTTGTGTTAGTGATTAAAAACCACTTTTCGCACTTGTGTTGGTGCAGGAAACTACTTTTGCACTTGTATTAGTGTGGAAAAACCACTTTTCGCACTTGTGTTAGTGTTGAAAAACCACTTTTCGCACTTGTGTTAGTGTTGAAAAACCACTTTTCGCACTTGTGTTGGTGCAGGAAACCACTTTTGCACTTGTATTAGTGTGGAAAAAACACTTTTCGCACTTGTGTTAGTGTTGAAAAACCACTTTTCGCACTTGTGTTAGTGTTGAAAAACCACTTTTCGCACTTGTGTTGGTGCAGGAAACCACTTTTGCACTTGTATTAGTGTGGAAAAAACACTTTTTGCACTTGTGATAGTGTTGAAAAACCACTTTTCGCACTTGTGTTAGTGTTGAAAAACCACTTTTCGCACTTGTGTTGGTGTGGAAAAAACACTTTTTGCACTTGTGTTAGTGTTGAAAAACCACTTTTCGCACTTGTGTTGGAGCAGGAAACCACTTTTGCACTTGTATTAGTGTGGAAAAAACACTTTTTGCACTTGTGATAGTGTTGAAAAACCACTTTTCGCACTTGTGTTAGTGTTGAAAAACCACTTTTCGCACTTGTGTTGGTGCAGGAAACCACTTTTGCACTTGTATTAGTGTGGAAAAAACACTTTTCGCACTTGTGTTAGTGTTGAAAAACCACTTTTCGCACTTGTGTTAGTGTTGAAAAACCACTTTTCACACTTGTGTTGGTACAGGAAACCACTTTTGCACTTGTATTAGTGTGGAAAAAACACTTTTTGCACTTGTGATAGTGTTGAAAAACCACTTTTCGCACTTGTGTTAGTGTTGAAAAACCACTTTTCGCACTTATGTTGGTGCAGGAAACCACTTTTGCACTTGTATTAGTGTGGAAAAAACACTTTTCGCACTTGTGTTAGTGTTGAAAAACCACTTTTCGCACTTGTGTTAGTGTTGAAAAACCACTTTTCGCACTTGTGTTGGTGCAGGAAACCACTTCTGCACTTGTATTAGTGTGGAAAAAACACTTTTTGCACTTGTGATAGTGTTGAAAAACCACTTTTCGCACTTGTGTTAGTGTTGAAAAACCACTTTTCGCACTTGTGTTAGTGTTGAAAAACCACTTTTCGCACTTGTGTTGGTGCAGGAAACCACTTTTGCACTTGTATTAGTGTGGAAAAACCACTTTTCGCACTTGTGTTAGTGTTGAAAAACCACTTTTCGCACTTGTGTTAGTGTTGAAAAACCACTTTTCGCACTTGTGTTAGTGATGAAAAACCACTTTTCGCACTTGTGTTGGTGCAGGAAACTACTTTTGCACTTGTATTAGTGTGGAAAAACCACTTTTCGCACTTGTGTTAGTGTTGAAAAACCACTTTTCGCACTTGTGTTAGTGTTGAAAAACCACTTTTCGCACTTGTGTTGGTGCAGGAAACCACTTCTGCACTTGTATTAGTGTGGAAAAAACACTTTTTGCACTTGTGATAGTGTTGAAAAACCACTTTTCGCACTTGTGTTAATGTTGAAAAAACACTTTTCGCACTTGTGTTGGTGCAGGAAACCACTTTTGCACTTGTATTAGTGTGGAAAAACCACTTTTCACACTTGTGTTAGTGTTGAAAAACCACTTTTCGCACTTGTGTTAGTGTTGAAAAACCACTTTTCGCACTTGTGTTGGTGCAGGAAACTACTTTTGCACTTGTATTAGTGTGGAAAAAACACTTTTTCGCACTTGTGTTATTGTTGAAAAACCACCTTTCGCACTTGTGTTAGTGTTGAAAAACCACTTTTCGCACTTGTGTTGGTGCAGGAAACCACTTTTGCACTTGTATTAGTGTGGACAAAACACTTTTTGCACTTGTGATAGTGTTGAAAAACCACTTTTCGCACTTGTGTTAGTGTTGAAAAACCACTTTTCGCACTTGTGTTGGTGCAGGAAACCACTTTTGCACTTGTATTAGTGTGGAAAAACCACTTTTCGCACTTGTGTTAGTGTTGAAAAACCACTTTTCGCACTTGTGTTAGTGTTGAAAAACCACTTTTCGCACTTGTGTTAGTGTTGAAAAACCACTTTTCGCACTTGTGTTGGTGCAGGAAACCACTTTTGCACTTGTATTAGTGTGGAAAAAACACCTTTCGCACTTGTATTAGTGTGGAAAAAACACTTTTCACACTTGTGTTAGTGTTGAAAAACCACTTTTCGCACTTGTGTTAGTGTTGAAAAACCACTTTTCGCACTTGTGTTGGTGCAGGAAACCACTTTTGCACTTGTATTAGTGTGGAAAAAACACTTTTCGCACTTGTGTTAGTGTTGAAAAACCACTTTTCGCACTTGTGTTAGTGTTGAAAAACCACTTTTCGCACTTGTGTTAGTGTTGAAAAACCACTTTTCGCACTTGTGTTGGTGCAGGAAACCACTTTTGCACTTGTATTAGTGTGGAAAAAACACTTTTTGCACTTGTGATAGTGTTGAAAAACCACTTTTCGCACTTGTGTTAGTGTTGAAAAACCACATTTCGCACTTGTGTTGGTGCAGGAAACCACTTTTGCACTTGTATTAGTGTGGAAAAAACACTTTTCGCACTTGTGTTAGTGTTGAAAAACCACTTTTCGCACTTGTGTTAGTGTTGAAAAACCACTTTTCGCACTTGTGTTGGTGCAGGAAACCACTTTTGCACTTGTATTAGTGTGGAAAAAACACTTTTCGTACTTGTGTTAGTGTTGAAAAACCACTTTTCGCACTTGTGTTAATGTTGAAAAACCACTTTTCGCACTTGTGTTGGTGCAGGAAACCACTTTTGCACTTGTATTAGTGTGGAAAACCACTTTTCGCACTTGTGTTAGTGTTGAAAAACCACTTTTCACACTTGTGTTAGTGTTGAAAAACCACTTTTCGCACTTGTGTTAGTGTTGAAAAACCACTTTTCGCACGTGTGTTGGTGCAGGAAACCACTTTTCGCACTTGTGTTAGTGTTGAAAAACCACTTTTCGCACTCGTGTTAGTGTTGAAAAACCACTTTTCGCACTTGTGTTAGTGTTGAAAAACCACTTTTCGCACTTGTGTTGGTGCAGGAAACCACTTTTGCACTTGTATTAGTGTGGAAAAAACACTTTTTGCACGTGTGATAGTGTTGAAAAACCACTTTTCGCACTTGTGTTAGTGTTGAAAAACCACTTTTCGCACTTGTGTTGGTGCAGGAAACCACTTTTGCACTTGTATTAGTGTGGAAAAAACACTTTTCGCACTTGTGTTAGTGTTGAAAAACCACTTTTCGCACTTGTGTTAGTGTTGAAAAACCACTTTTCGCACTTGTGTTGGTGCAGGAAACCACTTTTGCACTTGTATTAGTGTGGAAAAAACACTTTTTGCACTTGTGATAGTGTTGAAAAACCACTTTTCGCACTTGTGTTAGTGTTGAAAAACCACTTTTCGCACTTGTGTTGGTGTGGAAAAAACACTTTTTGCACTTGTATTAGTGTTGAAAAACCACTTTTCGCACTTGTGTTGGTGCAGGAAACCACTTTTGCACTTGTATTAGTGTGGAAAAAACACTTTTTGCACTTGTGATAGTGTTGAAAAACCACTTTTCGCACTTGTGTTAGTGTTGAAAAACCACTTTTCGCACTTGTGTTGGTGCAGGAAACCACTTTTGCACTTGTATTAGTGTGGAAAAAACACTTTTCGCACTTGTGTTAGTGTTGAAAAACCACTTTTCGCACTTGTGTTAGTGTTGAAAAACCACTTTTCACACTTGTGTTGGTACAGGAAACCACTTTTGCACTTGTATTAGTGTGGAAAAAACACTTTTTGCACTTGTGATAGTGTTGAAAAACCACTTTTCGCACTTGTGTTAGTGTTGAAAAACCACTTTTCGCACTTATGTTGGTGCAGGAAACCACTTTTGCACTTGTATTAGTGTGGAAAAAACACTTTTCGCACTTGTGTTAGTGTTGAAAAACCACTTTTCGCACTTGTGTTAGTGTTGAAAAACCACTTTTCGCACTTGTGTTGGTGCAGGAAACCACTTCTGCACTTGTATTAGTGTGGAAAAAACACTTTTTGCACTTGTGATAGTGTTGAAAAACCACTTTTCGCACTTGTGTTAGTGTTGAAAAACCACTTTTCGCACTTGTGTTAGTGTTGAAAAACCACTTTTTGCACTTGTGTTGGTGCAGGAAACCACTTTTGCACTTGTATTAGTGTGGAAAAACCACTTTTCGCACTTGTGTTAGTGTTGAAAAACCACTTTTCGCACTTGTGTTAGTGTTGAAAAACCACTTTTCGCACTTGTGTTAGTGATGAAAAACCACTTTTCGCACTTGTGTTGGTGCAGGAAACTACTTTTGCACTTGTATTAGTGTGGAAAAACCACTTTTCGCACTTGTGTTAGTGTTGAAAAACCACTTTTCGCACTTGTGTTAGTGTTGAAAAACCACTTTTCGCACTTGTGTTGGTGCAGGAAACCACTTCTGCACTTGTATTAGTGTGGAAAAAACACTTTTTGCACTTGTGATAGTGTTGAAAAAAAACTTTTCGCACTTGTGTTAATGTTGAAAAAACACTTTTCGCACTTGTGTTGGTGCAGGAAACCACTTTTGCACTTGTATTAGTGTGGAAAAACCACTTTTCACACTTGTGTTAGTGTTGAAAAACCACTTTTCGCACTTGTGTTAGTGTTGAAAAACCACTTTTCGCACTTGTGTTGGTGCAGGAAACTACTTTTGCACTTGTATTAGTGTGGAAAAACCATTTTTCACACTTGTGTTAGTGTTGAAAAACCACTTTTCGCACTTGTGTTAGTGTTGAAAAACCACTTTTCGCACGTGTGTTGGTGCAGGAAACCACTTTTCGCACTTGTGCTAGTGTTGAAAAACCACTTTTAGCACTTGTGTTAGTGTTGAAAAACCACTTTTCGCACTTGTGTTAGTGTTGAAAAACCACTTTTCGCACTTGTGTTGGTGCAGGAAACCACTTTTGCACTTGCATTAGTGTGGAAAAAACACTTTTTGCACTTGTGATAGTGTTGAAAAACCACTTTTCGCACTTGTGTTAGTGTTGAAAAACCACTTTTCGCACTTGTGTTGGTGCAGGAAACCACTTTTGCACTTGTATTAGTGTGGAAAAAACACTTTTCGCACTTGTGTTAGTGTTGAAAAACCACTTTTCGCACTTGTGTTAGTGTTGAAAAACCACTTTTCACACTTGTGTTGGTACAGGAAACCACTTTTGCACTTGTATTAGTGTGGAAAAAACACTTTTTGCACTTGTGATAGTGTTGAAAAACCACTTTTCGCACTTGTGTTAGTGTTGAAAAACCACTTTTCGCACTTATGTTGGTGCAGGAAACCACTTTTGCACTTGTATTAGTGTGGAAAAAACACTTTTCGCACTTGTGTTAGTGTTGAAAAACCACTTTTCGCACTTGTGTTAGTGTTGAAAAACCACTTTTCGCACTTGTGTTGGTGCAGGAAACCACTTCTGCACTTGTATTAGTGTGGAAAAAACACTTTTTGCACTTGTGATAGTGTTGAAAAACCACTTTTCGCACTTGTGTTAGTGTTGAAAAACCACTTTTCGCACTTGTGTTAGTGTTGAAAAACCACTTTTCGCACTTGTGTTGGTGCAGGAAACCACTTTTGCACTTGTATTAGTGTGGAAAAACCACTTTTCGCACTTGTGTTAGTGTTGAAAAACCACTTTTCGCACTTGTGTTAGTGTTGAAAAACCACTTTTCGCACTTGTGTTAGTGATGAAAAACCACTTTTCGCACTTGTGTTGGTGCAGGAAACTACTTTTGCACTTGTATTAGTGTGGAAAAACCACTTTTCGCACTTGTGTTAGTGTTGAAAAACCACTTTTCGCACTTGTGTTAGTGTTGAAAAACCACTTTTCGCACTTGTGTTGGTGCAGGAAACCACTTCTGCACTTGTATTAGTGTGGAAAAAACACTTTTTGCACTTGTGATAGTGTTGAAAAACCACTTTTCGCACTTGTGTTAATGTTGAAAAAACACTTTTCGCACTTGTGTTGGTGCAGGAAACCACTTTTGCACTTGTATTAGTGTGGAAAAACCACTTTTCACACTTGTGTTAGTGTTGAAAAACCACTTTTCGCACTTGTGTTAGTGTTGAAAAACCACTTTTCGCACTTGTGTTGGTGCAGGAAACTACTTTTGCACTTGTATTAGTGTGGAAAAAACACTTTTTCGCACTTGTGTTATTGTTGAAAAACCACCTTTCGCACTTGTGTTAGTGTTGAAAAACCACTTTTCGCACTTGTGTTGGTGCAGGAAACCACTTTTGCACTTGTATTAGTGTGGACAAAACACTTTTTGCACTTGTGATAGTGTTGAAAAACCACTTTTCGCACTTGTGTTAGTGTTGAAAAACCACTTTTCGCACTTGTGTTGGTGCAGGAAACCACTTTTGCACTTGTATTAGTGTGGAAAAACCACTTTTCGCACTTGTGTTAGTGTTGAAAAACCACTTTTCGCACTTGTGTTAGTGTTGAAAAACCACTTTTCGCACTTGTGTTAGTGTTGAAAAACCACTTTTCGCACTTGTGTTGGTGCAGGAAACCACTTTTGCACTTGTATTAGTGTGGAAAAAACACCTTTCGCACTTGTATTAGTGTGGAAAAAACACTTTTCACACTTGTGTTAGTGTTGAAAAACCACTTTTCGCACTTGTGTTAGTGTTGAAAAACCACTTTTCGCACTTGTGTTGGTGCAGGAAACCACTTTTGCACTTGTATTAGTGTGGAAAAAACACTTTTCGCACTTGTGTTAGTGTTGAAAAACCACTTTTCGCACTTGTGTTAGTGTTGAAAAACCACTTTTCGCACTTGTGTTAGTGTTGAAAAACCACTTTTCGCACTTGTGTTGGTGCAGGAAACCACTTTTGCACTTGTATTAGTGTGGAAAAAACACTTTTTGCACTTGTGATAGTGTTGAAAAACCACTTTTCGCACTTGTGTTAGTGTTGAAAAACCACATTTCGCACTTGTGTTGGTGCAGGAAACCACTTTTGCACTTGTATTAGTGTGGAAAAAACACTTTTCGCACTTGTGTTAGTGTTGAAAAACCACTTTTCGCACTTGTGTTAGTGTTGAAAAACCACTTTTCGCACTTGTGTTGGTGCAGGAAACCACTTTTGCACTTGTATTAGTGTGGAAAAAACACTTTTCGTACTTGTGTTAGTGTTGAAAAACCACTTTTCGCACTTGTGTTAATGTTGAAAAACCACTTTTCGCACTTGTGTTGGTGCAGGAAACCACTTTTGCACTTGTATTAGTGTGGAAAACCACTTTTCGCACTTGTGTTAGTGTTGAAAAACCACTTTTCACACTTGTGTTAGTGTTGAAAAACCACTTTTCGCACTTGTGTTAGTGTTGAAAAACCACTTTTCGCACGTGTGTTGGTGCAGGAAACCACTTTTCGCACTTGTGTTAGTGTTGAAAAACCACTTTTCGCACTCGTGTTAGTGTTGAAAAACCACTTTTCGCACTTGTGTTAGTGTTGAAAAACCACTTTTCGCACTTGTGTTGGTGCAGGAAACCACTTTTGCACTTGTATTAGTGTGGAAAAAACACTTTTTGCACGTGTGATAGTGTTGAAAAACCACTTTTCGCACTTGTGTTAGTGTTGAAAAACCACTTTTCGCACTTGTGTTGGTGCAGGAAACCACTTTTGCACTTGTATTAGTGTGGAAAAAACACTTTTCGCACTTGTGTTAGTGTTGAAAAACCACTTTTCGCACTTGTGTTAGTGTTGAAAAACCACTTTTCGCACTTGTGTTGGTGCAGGAAACCACTTTTGCACTTGTATTAGTGTGGAAAAAACACTTTTTGCACTTGTGATAGTGTTGAAAAACCACTTTTCGCACTTGTGTTAGTGTTGAAAAACCACTTTTCGCACTTGTGTTGGTGTGGAAAAAACACTTTTTGCACTTGTATTAGTGTTGAAAAACCACTTTTCGCACTTGTGTTGGTGCAGGAAACCACTTTTGCACTTGTATTAGTGTGGAAAAAACACTTTTTGCACTTGTGATAGTGTTGAAAAACCACTTTTCGCACTTGTGTTAGTGTTGAAAAACCACTTTTCGCACTTGTGTTGGTGCAGGAAACCACTTTTGCACTTGTATTAGTGTGGAAAAAACACTTTTCGCACTTGTGTTAGTGTTGAAAAACCACTTTTCGCACTTGTGTTAGTGTTGAAAAACCACTTTTCACACTTGTGTTGGTACAGGAAACCACTTTTGCACTTGTATTAGTGTGGAAAAAACACTTTTTGCACTTGTGATAGTGTTGAAAAACCACTTTTCGCACTTGTGTTAGTGTTGAAAAACCACTTTTCGCACTTATGTTGGTGCAGGAAACCACTTTTGCACTTGTATTAGTGTGGAAAAAACACTTTTCGCACTTGTGTTAGTGTTGAAAAACCACTTTTCGCACTTGTGTTAGTGTTGAAAAACCACTTTTCGCACTTGTGTTGGTGCAGGAAACCACTTCTGCACTTGTATTAGTGTGGAAAAAACACTTTTTGCACTTGTGATAGTGTTGAAAAACCACTTTTCGCACTTGTGTTAGTGTTGAAAAACCACTTTTCGCACTTGTGTTAGTGTTGAAAAACCACTTTTTGCACTTGTGTTGGTGCAGGAAACCACTTTTGCACTTGTATTAGTGTGGAAAAACCACTTTTCGCACTTGTGTTAGTGTTGAAAAACCACTTTTCGCACTTGTGTTAGTGTTGAAAAACCACTTTTCGCACTTGTGTTAGTGATGAAAAACCACTTTTCGCACTTGTGTTGGTGCAGGAAACTACTTTTGCACTTGTATTAGTGTGGAAAAACCACTTTTCGCACTTGTGTTAGTGTTGAAAAACCACTTTTCGCACTTGTGTTAGTGTTGAAAAACCACTTTTCGCACTTGTGTTGGTGCAGGAAACCACTTCTGCACTTGTATTAGTGTGGAAAAAACACTTTTTGCACTTGTGATAGTGTTGAAAAAAAACTTTTCGCACTTGTGTTAATGTTGAAAAAACACTTTTCGCACTTGTGTTGGTGCAGGAAACCACTTTTGCACTTGTATTAGTGTGGAAAAACCACTTTTCACACTTGTGTTAGTGTTGAAAAACCACTTTTCGCACTTGTGTTAGTGTTGAAAAACCACTTTTCGCACTTGTGTTGGTGCAGGAAACTACTTTTGCACTTGTATTAGTGTGGAAAAACCATTTTTCACACTTGTGTTAGTGTTGAAAAACCACTTTTCGCACTTGTGTTAGTGTTGAAAAACCACTTTTCGCACGTGTGTTGGTGCAGGAAACCACTTTTCGCACTTGTGCTAGTGTTGAAAAACCACTTTTCGCACTTGTGTTAGTGTTGAAAAACCACTTTTCGCACTTGTGTTAGTGTTGAAAAACCACTTTTCGCACTTGTGTTGGTGCAGGAAACCACTTTTGCACTTGCATTAGTGTGGAAAAAACACTTTTTGCACTTGTGATAGTGTTGAAAAACCACATTTCGCACTTGTGTTAGTGTTGAAAAACCACTTTTCGCACTTGTGTTGGTGCAGGAAACCACTTTTGCACTTGTATTAGTGTGGAAAAAACACTTTTCGCACTTGTGTTAGTGTTGAAAAACCACTTTTCGCACTTGTGTTAGTGTTGAAAAACCACTTTTCGCACTTGTGTTGGTGCAGGAAACCACTTCTGCACTTGTATTAGTGTGGAAAAAACACTTTTTGCACTTGTGATAGTGTTGAAAAACCACTTTTCGCACTTGTGTTGGTGCAGGAAACCACTTTTGCACTTGTATTAGTGTGGAAAAACCACTTTTCGCACTTGTGTTAGTGTTGAAAAACCACTTTTCGCACTTGTGTTAGTGTTGAAAAACCACTTTTCGCACTTGTGTTAGTGATTAAAAACCACTTTTCGCACTTGTGTTGGTGCAGGAAACTACTTTTGCACTTGTATTAGTGTGGAAAAACCACTTTTCGCACTTGTGTTAGTGTTGAAAAACCACTTTTCGCACTTGTGTTAGTGTTGAAAAACCACTTTTCGCACTTGTGTTGGTGCAGGAAACCACTTCTGCACTTGTATTAGTGTGGAAAAAACACTTTTTGCACTTGTGATAGTGTTGAAAAACCACTTTTCGCACTTGTGTTAATGTTGAAAAAACACTTTTCGCACTTGTGTTGGTGCAGGAAACCACTTTTGCACTTGTATTAGTGTGGAAAAACCACTTTTCACACTTGTGTTAGTGTTGAAAAACCACTTTTCGCACTTGTGTTAGTGTTGAAAAACCACTTTTCGCACTTGTGTTGGTGCAGGAAACTACTTTTGCACTTGTATTAGTGTGGAAAAACCATTTTTCACACTTGTGTTAGTGTTGAAAAACCACTTTTCGCACTTGTGTTAGTATTGAAAAACCACTTTTCGCACGTGTGTTGGTGCAGGAAACCACTTTTTGCACTTGTGTTAGTGTTGAAAAACCACTTTTCGCACTTGTGTTAGTGTTGAAAAACCACTTTTCGCACTTGTGTTGGTGCAGGAAACCACTTTTGCACTTGCATTAGTGTGGAAAAAACACTTTTTGCACTTGTGATAGTGTTGAAAAACCACATTTCGCACTTGTGTTAGTGTTGAAAAACCACTTTTCGCACTTGTGTTGGTGCAGGAAACCACTTTTGCACTTGTATTAGTGTGGAAAAAACACTTTTCACACTTGTGTTAGTGTTGAAAAACCACTTTTCGCACTTGTGTTAGTGTTGAAAAACCACTTTTCACACTTGTGTTGGCACAGGAAACCACTTTTGCACTTGTATTAGTGTGGAAAAAACACTTTTTGCACTTGTGATAGTGTTGAAAAACCACTTTTCGCACTTGTGTTAGTGTTGAAAAACCACTTTTCGCACTTATGTTGGTGCAGGAAACCACTTTTGCACTTGTATTAGTGTGGAAAAAACACTTTTCGCACTTGTGTTAGTGTTGAAAAACCACTTTTTGCACTTGTGTTAGTGTTGAAAAACCACTTTTCGCACTTGTTTTGGTGCAGGAAACCACTTCTGCACTTGTATTAGTGTGGAAAAAACACTTTTTGCACTTGTGATAGTGTTGAAAAACCACTTTTCACACTTGTGTTAGTGTTGAAAAAACACTTTTCGCACTTGTGTAGGTGCAGGAAACCACTTTTGCACTTGTATTAGTGTGGAAAAACCACTTTTCACACTTGTGTTAGTGTTGAAAAACCACTTTTCGCACTTGTGTTAGTGTTGAAACACCACTTTTCGCACTTGTGTTGGTGCAGGAAACCACTTTTGCACTTGTATTAGTGTGGAAAAACCACTTTTCGCACTTGTGTTATTGTTGAAAAACCACTTTTCGCACTTGTGTTAGTGTTGAAAAACCACTTTTCGCACTTGTGTTGGTGCAGGAAACCACTTTTGCACTTGTATTAGTGTGGACAAAACACTTTTTGCACGTGTGATAGTGTTGAAAAACCACTTTTCGCACTTGTGTTAGTGTTGAAAAACCACTTTTCGCACTTGTGTTGGTGCAGGAAACCACTTTTGCACTTTTATTAGTGTGGAAAAACCACTTTTTGCACTTGTGTTAGTGTTGAAAAACCACTTTTCGCACTTGTGTTAGTGTTGAAAAACCACTTTTCGCACTTGTGTTAGTGTTGAAAAACCACTTTTCGCACTTGTGTTGGTGCAGGAAACCACTTTTGCACTTGTATTAGTGTGGAAAAAACACCTTTCGCACTTGTATTAGTGTGGAAAAAACACTTTTCACACTTGTGTTAGTGTTGAAAAACCACTTTTCGCACTTGTGTTAGTGTTGAAAAACCACTTTTCGCACTTGTGTTGGTGCAGGAAACCACTTTTGCACTTGTATTAGTGTGGAAAAAACACTTTTCGCACTTGTGTTAGTGTTGAAAAACCACTTTTCGCACTTGTGTTAGTGTTGAAAAACCACTTTTCGCACTTGTGTTAGTGTTGAAAAACCACTTTTCGCACTTGTGTTGGTGCAGGAAACCACTTTTGCACTTGTATTAGTGTGGAAAAAACACTTTTTGCACTTGTGATATTGTTGAAAAACCACTTTTCGCACTTGTGTTAGTGTTGAAAAACCACATTTCGCACTTGTGTTGGTGCAGGAAACCACTTTTGCACTTGTATTAGTGTGGAAAAAACACTTTTCGCACTTGTGTTAGTGTTGAAAAACCACTTTTCGCACTTGTGTTAGTGTTGAAAAACCACTTTTCGCACTTGTGTTGGTGCAGGAAACCACTTTTGCACTTGTATTAGTGTGGAAAAAACACTTTTCGCACTTGTGTTAGTGTTGAAAAACCACTTTTCGCACTTGTGTTAATGTTGAAAACCACTTTTCGCACTTGTGTTGGTGCAGGAAACCACTTTTGCACTTGTATTAGTGTGGAAAACCACTTTTCGCACTTGTGTTAGTGTTGAAAAACCACTTTTCACACTTGTGATAGTGTTGAAAAACCACTTTTCGCACTTGTGTTAGTGTTGAAAAACCACTTTTCGCACGTGTGTTGGTGCAGGAAACCACTTTTGCACTTGTATTAGTGTGGAAAAAACACTTTTTGCACTTGTGATAGTGTTGAAAAACCACTTTTCGCACTTGTGTTAGTGTTGAAAAACCACTTTTCGCACTTGTGTTGGTGTGGAAAAAACACTTTTTGCACTTGTGTTAGTGTTGAAAAACCACTTTTCGCACTTGTGTTGGTGCAGGAAACCACTTTTGCACTTGTATTAGTGTGGAAAAAACACTTTTTGCACTTGTGATAGTGTTGAAAAACCACTTTTCGCACTTGTGTTAGTGTTGAAAAACCACTTTTCGCACTTGTGTTGGTGCAGGAAACCACTTTTGCACTTGTATTAGTGTGGAAAAAACACTTTTCGCACTTGTGTTAGTGTTGAAAAACCACTTTTCGCACTTGTGTTAGTGTTGAAAAACCACTTTTTACACTTGTGTTGGTACAGGAAACCACTTTTGCACTTGTATTAGTGTGGAAAAAACACTTTTTGCACTTGTGATAGTGTTGAAAAACCACTTTTCGCACTTGTGTTAGTGTTGAAAAACCACTTTTCGCACTTATGTTGGTGCAGGAAACCACTTTTGCACTAGTATTAGTGTGGAAAAAACACTTTTCGCACTTGTGTTCGTGTTGAAAACCACTTTTCGCACTTGTGTTAGTGTTGAAAAACCACTTTTCGCACTTGTGTTGGTGCAGGAAACCACTTCTGCACTTGTATTAGTGTGGAAAAAACACTTTTTGCACTTGTGATAGTGTTGAAAAACCACTTTTCGCACTTGTGTTAGTGTTGAAAAACCACTTTTCGCACTTGTGTTAGTGTTGAAAAACCACTTTTCGCACTTGTGTTGGTGCAGGAAACCACTTTTGCACTTGTATTAGTGTGGAAAAACCACTTTTCGCACTTGTGTTAGTGTTGAAAAACCACTTTTCGCACTTGTGTTAGTGTTGAAAAACCACTTTTCGCACTTGTGTTAGTGTTGAAAAACCACTTTTCGCACTTGTGTTGGTGCAGGAAACCACTTTTGCACTTGTATTAGTGTGGAAAAAACACTTTCGCACTTGTGTTAGTGTTGAAAAACCACTTTTCGCACTTGTGTTAGTGTTGAAACCCAGTTTTCGCACTTGTGTTGGTGCAGGAAACCACTTTTGCACTTGTATTAGTGTGGAAAAAACACTTTTTGCACTTGTGATAGTGTTGAAAAACCACTTTTCGCACTTGTGTTAGTGTTGAAAAACCACTTTTCGCACTTATGTTGGTGCAGGAAACCACTTTTGCACTTGTATTAGTGTGGAAAAAACACTTTTCGCACTTGTGTTAGTGTTGAAAAACCACTTTTCGCACCTGTGTTAGTGTTGAAAAACCACTTTTCGCACTTGTGTTGGTGCAGGAAACCACTTCTGCCCTTGTGTTAGTGTGGAAAAAACACTTTTTGCACTTGTGATAGTGTTGAAAAACCACTTTTCGCACTTGTGTTAGAGTTGAAAAAACACTTTTCGCACTTGTGTTGGTGCAGGAAACCACTTTTGCACTTGTATTAGTGTGGAAAAACCATTTTTCACACTTGTGTTAGTGTTGAAAAACCACTTTTCGCACTTGTGTTAGTGTTGAAAAACCACTTTTCGCACTTGTGTTGGTGCAGGAAACCACTTTTGCACTTGTATTAGTGTGGAAAAACCACTTTTCGCACTTGTGTTAGTGTTGAAAAACCACTTTTCGCACTTGTGTTAGTGTTGAAAAACCACTTTTCGCACTTGTGTTGGTGCAGGAAACCACTTCTGCACTTGTATTAGTGTGGAAAAAACACTTTTTGCACTTGTGATAGTGTTGAAAAACCACTTTTCGCACTTGTGTTAGTGTTGAAAAAACACTTTTCGCACTTGTGTTGGTGCAGGAAACCACTTTTGCACTTGTATTAGTGTGGAAAAACCACTTTTCACACTTGTGTTAGTGTTGAAAAACCACTTTTCGCACTGGTGTTAGTGTTGAA
Source organism: Myxine glutinosa (assembly GCF_964187855.1). Taxonomy (NCBI): domain Eukaryota; kingdom Metazoa; phylum Chordata; class Myxini; order Myxiniformes; family Myxinidae; genus Myxine; species Myxine glutinosa. The sequence goes on from NW_027618695.1 coordinate 23,738, forward strand.
AAACCACTTTTCGCACTTGTGTTGGTGCAGGAAACCACTTTTGCACTTGTATTAGTGTGGAAAAACCATTTTTCACACTTGTGTTAGTGTTGAAAAACCACTTTTCGCACTTGTGTTAGTGTTGAAAAACCACTTTTCGCACGTGTGTTGGTGCAGGAAACCACTTTTCGCACTTGTGTTAGTGTTGACAAACCACTTTTCGCACTTGTGTTAGTGTTGAAAAACCACTTTTCGCACTTGTGTTAGTGTTGAAAAACCACTTTTCGCACTTGTGTTGGTGCAGGAAACCACTTTTGCACTTGCATTAGTGTGGAAAAAACACTTTTTGCACTTGTGATAGAGTTGAAAAACCACATTTCGCACTTGTGTTAGTGTTGAAAAACCACTTTTCGCACTTGTGTTGGTGCAGGAAACCACTTTTGCACTTGTATTAGTGTGGAAAAAACACTTTTCACACTTGTGTTAGTGTTGAAAAACCACTTTTCGCACTTGTGTTAGTGTTGAAAAACCACTTTTCACACTTGTGTTGGTACAGGAAACCACTTTTGCACTTGTATTAGTGTGGAAAAAACACTTTTTGCACTTGTGATAGTGTTGAAAAACCACTTTTCGCACTTGTGTTAGTGTTGAAAAACCACTTTTCGCACTTATGTTGGTGCAGGAAACCACTTTTGCACTTGTATTAGTGTGGAAAAAACACTTTTCGCACTTGTGTTAGTGTTGAAAAACCACTTTTCGCACTTGTGTTAGTGTTGAAAAACCACTTTTCGCACTTGTGTTGGTGTAGGAAACCACTTCTGCACTTGTATTAGTGTGGAAAAAACACTTTTCACACTTGTGTTAGTGTTGAAAAACCACTTTTCGCACTTGTGTTAGTGTTGAAACACCACTTTTCGCACTTGTGTTGGTGCAGGAAACCACTTTTGCACTTGTATTAGTGTGGAAAAACCACTTTTCGCACTTGTGTTATTGTTGAAAAACCACTTTTCGCACTTGTGTTAGTGTTGAAAAACCACTTTTCGCACTTGTGTTGGTGCAGGAAACCACTTTTGCACTTGTATTAGTGTGGACAAAACACTTTTTGCACTTGTGATAGTGTTGAAAAACCACTTTTCGCACTTGTGTTAGTGTTGAAAAACCACTTTTCGCACTTGTGTTGGTGCAGGAAACCACTTTTGCACTTGTATTAGTGTGGAAAAACCACTTTTCGCACTTGTGTTAGTGTTGAAAAACCACTTTTCGCACTTGTGTTAGTGTTGGAAAACCACTTTTCGCACTTGTGTTAGTGTTGAAAAACCACTTTTCGCACTTGTGTTGGTGCAGGAAACCACTTTTGCACTTGTATTAGTGTGGAAAAAACACCTTTCGCACTTGTATTAGTGTGGAAAAAACACTTTTCACACTTGTGTTAGTGTTGAAAAACCACTTTTCGCACTTGTGTTAGTGTTGAAAAACCACTTTTCGCACTTGTGTTGGTGCAGGAAACCACTTTTGCACTTGTATTAGTGTGGAAAAAACACTTTTCGCACTTGTGTTAGTGTTGAAAAACCACTTTTCGCACTTGTGTTAGTGTTGAAAAACCACTTTTCGCACTTGTGTTAGTGTTGAAAAACCACTTTTAGCACTTGTGTTGGTGCAGGAAACCACTTTTGCACTTGTATTAGTGTGGAAAAAACACTTTTTGCACTTGTGATAGTGTTGAAAAACCACTTTTCGCACTTGTGTTAGTGTTGAAAAACCACATTTTGCACTTGTGTTGGTGCAGGAAACCACTTTTGCACTTGTATTAGTGTGGAAAAAACACTTTTCGCACTTGTGTTAGTGTTGAAAAACCACTTTTCGCACTTGTGTTGGTGCAGGAAACCACTTTTGCACTTGTATTAGTGTGGAAAAAACACTTTTCGCACTTGTGTTAGTGTTGAAAAAACACTTTTCGCACTTGTGTTAATGTTGAAAAACCACTTTTCGCACTTGTGTTGGTGCAGGAAACCACTTTTGCACTTGTATTAGTGTGGAAAACCACTTTTCGCACTTGTGTTAGTGTTGAAAAACCACTTTTCACACTTGTGTTAGTGTTGAAAAACCACTTTTCGCACTTGTGTTAGTGTTGAAAAACCACTTTTCGCACGTGTGTTGGTGCAGGAAACCACTTTTCGCACTTGTGTTAGTGTTGAAAAACCACTTTTCGCACTCGTGTTAGTGTTGAAAAACCACTTTTCGCACTTGTGTTAGTGTTGAAAAACCACTTTTCGCACTTGTGTTGGTGCAGGAAACCACTTTTGCACTTGTATTAGTGTGGAAAAAACACTTTTTGCACTTGTGATAGTGTTGAAAAACCACTTTTCGCACTTGTGTTAGTGTTGAAAAACCACTTTTCGCACTTGTGTTGGTGCAGGAAACCACTTTTGCACTTGTATTAGTGTGGAAAAAACACTTTTCGCACTTGTGTTAGTGTTGAAAAACCACTTTTCGCACTTGTGTTAGTGTTGAAAAACCACTTTTCGCACTTGTGTTGGTGCAGGAAACCACTTTTGCACTTGTATTAGTGTGGAAAAAACACTTTTTGCACTTGTGATAGTGTTGAAAAACCACTTTTCGCACTTGTGTTAGTGTTGAAAAACCACTTTTCGCACTTGTGTTGGTGTGGAAAAAACACTTTTTGCACTTGTGTTAGTGTTGAAAAACCACTTTTCGCACTTGTGTTGGTGCAGGAAACCACTTTTGCACTTGTATTAGTGTGGAAAAAACACTTTTCGCACTTGTGTTAGTGTTGAAAAACCACTTTTCGCACTTGTGTTAGTGTTGAAAAACCACTTTTCACACTTGTGTTGGTACAGGAAACCACTTTTGCACTTGTATTAGTGTGGAAAAAACACTTTTTGCACTTGTGATAGTGTTGAAAAACCACTTTTCGCACTTGTGTTAGTGTTGAAAAACCACTTTTCGCACTTATGTTGGTGCAGGAAACCACTTTTGCACTTGTATTAGTGTGGAAAAAACACTTTTCGCACTTGTGTTAGTGTTGAAAAACAACTTTCGCACTTGTGTTAGTGTTGAAAAACCACTTTTCGCACTTGTGTTGGTGCAGGAAACCACTTCTGCACTTGTATTAGTGTGGAAAAAACACTTTTTGCACTTGTGATAGTGTTGAAAAACCACTTTTCGCACTTGTGTTAGTGTTGAAAAAACACTTTTCGCACTTGTGTTGGTGCAGGAAACCACTTTTGCACTTGTATTAGTGTGGAAAAAACCACTTTTCACACTTGTGTTAGTGTTGAAAAACCACTTTTCGCACTTGTGTTAGTGTTGAAAAACCACTTTTCGCACTTGTGTTGGTGCAGGAAACCACTTTTGCACTTGTATTAGTGTGGACAAAACACTTTTTGCACTTGTGATAGTGTTGAAAAACCACTTTTCGCAATTGTGTTAGTGTTGAAAAACCACTTTTCGCACTTGTGTTGGTGCAGGAAACCACTTTTGCACTTGTATTAGTGTGGAAAAACCACTTTTCGCACTTGTGTTAGTGTTGAAAGACCACTTTTCGCACTTGTGTTAGTGTTGAAAAACCACTTTTCGCACTTGTGTTTGTGTTGAAAAACCACTTTTCGCACTTGTGTTGGTGCAGGAAACCACTTTTGCACTTGTATTAGTGTGGAAAAAACACTTTTCGCACTTGTATTAGTGTGGAAAAACCACTTTTCACACTTGTGTTGGTGTTGAAAAACCACTTTTCGCACTTGTGTTAGTGTTGAAAAACTACTTTTCGCATGTGTGTTGGTGCAGGAAACCACTTTTCGCACTTGCGTTAGTGTTGAAAAACCACTTTTCGCACTTGTGTTAGTGTTGAAAAACCACTTTTCGCACTTGTGTTAGTGTTGAAAAACCACTTTTCGCACTTGTCTTGGTGCAGGAAACCACTTTTGCACTTGTATTAGTGTGGAAAAAACACTTTTTGCACTTGTGATAGTGTTGAAAAACCACTTTTCGCACTTGTGTTAGTGTTGAAAAACCACATTTCGCACTTGTGTTGGTGCAGGAAACCACTTTTGCACTTGTATTAGTGTGGAAAAAACACTTTTCGCACTTGTGTTAGTGTTGAAAAACCACTTTTCGCACTTGTGTTAGTGTTGAAAAACCACTTTTCGCACTTGTGTTGGTGCAGGAAACCACTTTTGCACTTGTATTAGTGTGGAAAAAACACTTTTCGCACTTGTGTTAGTGTTGAAAAACCACTTTTCGCACTTGTGTTAATGTTGAAAAACCACTTTTCGCACTTGTGTTGGTGCAGGAAACCACTTTTGCACTTGTATTAGTGTGGAAAAACCACTTTTCGCACTTGTGTTAGTGTTGAAAAACCATTTTTCACACTTGTGTTAGTGTTGAAAAACCACTTTTCGCACTTATGTTGGTGCAGGAAACCACTTTTGCACTTGTATTAGTGTGGAAAAAACACTTTTCGCACTTGTATTAGTGTTGAAAAACCACTTTTCGCACTTGCGTTAGTGTTGAAAAACCACTTTTCGTACTTGTGTTGGTGCAGGAAACCACTTCTGCACTTGTATTCGTGTGGAAAAAACACTTTTTGCACTTGTGATAGTATTGAAAAACCACTTTTCGCACTTGTGTTAGTGTTGAAAAAACACTTTTCGCACTTGTGTTGGTGCAGGAAACCACTTTTGCACTTGTATTAGTGTGGAAAACCACTTTTCACACTTGTGTTAGTGTTGAAAAACCACTTTTCGCACTTGTGTTGGTGCAGGAAACCACTTTTGCACTTGTATTAGTGTGGAAAAAACACTTTTCGCACTTGTGTTAGTGTTGAAAAACCACTTTTCGCACTTGTGTTAGTGTTGAAAAACCACTTTTCACACTTGTGTTGGTACAGGAAACCACTTTTGCACTTGTATTAGTGTGGAAAAAACACTTTTTGCACTTGTGATAGTGTTGAAAAACCACTTTTCGCACTTGTGTTAGTGTTGAAAAACCACTTTTCGCACTTATGTTGGTGCAGGAAACCACTTTTGCACTTGTATTAGTGTGGAAAAAACACTTTTCGCACTTGTGTTATTGTTGAAAAACCACTTTTCGCACTTGTGTTAGTGTTGAAAAACCACTTTTCGCACTTGTGTTGGTGCAGGAAACCACTTCTGCACTTGTATTAGTGTGGAAAAAACACTTTTTGCACTTGTGATAGTGTTGAAAAACCACTTTTCGCACTTGTGTTAGTGTTGAAAAACCACTTTTCGCACCTGTGTTAGTGTTGAAAAACCACTTTTCGCACTTGTGTTGGTGCAGGAAACCACTTCTGCCCTTGTGTTAGTGTGGAAAAAACACTTTTTGCACTTGTGATAGTGTTGAAAAACCACTTTTCGCACTTGTGTTAGAGTTGAAAAAACACTTTTCGCACTTGTGTTGGTGCAGGAAACCACTTTTGCACTTGTATTAGTGTGGAAAAACCATTTTTCACACTTGTGTTAGTGTTGAAAAACCACTTTTCGCACTTGTGTTAGTGTTGAAAAACCACTTTTCGCACTTGTGTTGGTGCAGGAAACCACTTTTGCACTTGTATTAGTGTGGAAAAACCACTTTTCGCACTTGTGTTAGTGTTGAAAAACCACTTTTCGCACTTGTGTTAGTGTTGAAAAACCACTTTTCGCACATGTGTTGGTGCAGGAAACCACTTCTGCACTTGTATTAGTGTGGAAAAAACACTTTTTGCACTTGTGATAGTGTTGAAAAACCACTTTTCGCACTTGTGTTAGTGTTGAAAAAACACTTTTCGCACTTGTGTTGGTGCAGGAAACCACTTTTGCACTTGTATTAGTGTGGAAAAACCACTTTTCACACTTGTGTTAGTGTTGAAAAACCACTTTTCGCACTGGTGTTAGTGTTGAAAAACCACTTTTCGCACTTGTGTTGGTGCAGGAAACCACTTTTGCACTTGTATTAGTGTGGAAAAACCATTTTTCACACTTGTGTTAGTGTTGAAAAACCACTTTTCGCACTTGTGTTAGTGTTGAAAAACCACTTTTCGCACGTGTGTTGGTGCAGCAAACCACTTTTCGCACTTGTGTTAGTGTTGACAAACCACTTTTCGCACTTGTGTTAGTGTTGAAAAACCACTTTTCGCACTTGTGTTAGTGTTGAAAAACCACTTTTCGCACTTGTGTTGGTGCAGGAAACCACTTTTGCACTTGCATTAGTGTGGAAAAAACACTTTTTGCACTTGTGATAGTGTTGAAAAACCACATTTCGCACTTGTGTTAGTGTTGAAAAACCACTTTTCGCACTTGTGTTGGTGCAGGAAACCACTTTTGCACTTGCATTAGTGTGGAAAAAACACTTTTTGCACTTGTGATAGTGTTGAAAAACCACATTTCGCACTTGTGTTAGTGTTGAAAAACCACTTTTCGCACTTGTGTTGGTGCAGGAAACCACTTTTGCACTTGTATTAGTGTGGAAAAAACACTTTTCACACTTGTGTTAGTGTTGAAAAACCACTTTTCGCACTTGTGTTAGTGTTGAAAAACCACTTTTCACACTTGTGTTGGTACAGGAAACCACTTTTGCACTTGTATTAGTGTGGAAAAAACACTTTTTGCACTTGTGATAGTGTTGAAAAACCACTTTTCGCACTTGTGTTAGAGTTGAAAAACCACTTTTCGCACTTATGTTGGTGCAGGAAACCACTTTTGCACTTGTATTAGTGTGGAAAAAACACTTTTCGCACTTGTGTTAGTGTTGAAAAACCACTTTTCGCACTTGTGTTAGTGTTGAAAAACCACTTTTCGCACTTGTGTTGGTGTAGGAAACCACTTCTGCACTTGTATTAGTGTGGAAAAAACACTTTTTGCACTTGTGATAGTGTTGAAAAACCACTTTTCGCACTTGTGTTAGTGTTGAAAAAACACTTTTCGCACTTGTGTTGGTGCAGGAAACCACTTTTGCACTTGTATTAGTGTGGAAAAACCACTTTTCACACTTGAGTTAGTGTTGAAAAACCACTTTTCGCGCTTGTGTTAGTGTTGAAACACCACTTTTCGCACTTGTGTTGGTGCAGGAAACCACTTTTGCACTTGTATTAGTGTGGAAAAACCACTTTTCGCACTTGTGTTATTGTTGAAAAACCACTTTTCGCACTTGTGTTAGTGTTGAAAAACCACTTTTCGCACTTGTGTTGGTGCAGGAAACCACTTTTGCACTTGTATTAGTGTGGACAAAACACTTTTTGCACTTGTGATAGTGTTGAAAAACCACTTTTCGCACTTGTGTTAGTGTTGAAAAACCACTTTTCGCACTTGTGTTGGTGCAGGAAACCACTTTTGCACTTGTATTAGTGTGGAAAAACCACTTTTCGCACTTGTGTTAGTGTTGAAAAACCACTTTTCGCACTTGTGTTAGTGTTGAAAAACCACTTTTCGCACTTGTGTTAGTGTTGAAAAACCACTTTTCGCACTTGTGTTGGTGCAGGAAACCACTTTTGCACTTGTATTAGTGTGGAAAAAACACCTTTCGCACTTGTATTAGTGTGGAAAAAACACTTTTCACACTTGTGTTAGTGTTGAAAAACCACTTTTCGCACTTGTGTTAGTGTTGAAAAACCACTTTTCGCACTTGTGTTGGTGCAGGAAACCACTTTTGCACTTGTATTAGTGTGGAAAAAACACTTTTCGCACTTGTGTTAGTGTTGAAAAACCACTTTTCGCACTTGTGTTAGTGTTGAAAAACCACTTTTCGCACTTGTGTTAGTGTTGAAAAACCACTTTTCGCACTTGTGTTGGTGCAGGAAACCACTTTTGCACTTGTATTAGTGTGGAAACAACACTTTTTGCACTTGTGATAGTGTTGAAAAACCACTTTTCGCACTTGTGTTAGTGTTGAAAAACCACATTTTTCACTTGTGTTGGTGCAGGAAACCACTTTTGCACTTGTATTAGTGTGGAAAAAACACTTTTCGCACTTGTGTTAGTGTTGAAAAACCACTTTTCGCACTTGTGTTAGTGTTGAAAAACCACTTTTCGCACTTGTGTTGGTGCAGGAAACCACTTTTGCACTTGTATTAGTGTGGAAAAAACACTTTTCGCACTTGTGTTAGTGTTGAAAAAACACTTTTCGCACTTGTGTTAATGTTGAAAAACCACTTTTCGCACTTGTGTTGGTGCAGGAAACCACTTTTGCACTTGTATTAGTGTGGAAAACCACTTTTCGCACTTGTGTTAGTGTTGAAAAACCACTTTTCACACTTGTGTTAGTGTTGAAAAACCACTTTTCGCACTTGTGTTAGTGTTGAAAAACCACTTTTCGCACGTGTGTTGGTGCAGGAAACCACTTTTCGCACTTGTGTTAGTGTTGAAAAACCACTTTTCGCACTCGTGTTAGTGTTGAAAAACCACTTTTCGCACTTGTGTTAGTGTTGAAAAACCACTTTTCGCACTTGTGTTGGTGCAGGAAACCACTTTTGCACTTGTATTAGTGTGGAAAAAACACTTTTTGCACTTGTGATAGTGTTGAAAAACCACTTTTCGCACTTGTGTTAGTGTTGAAAAACCACTTTTCGCACTTGTGTTGGTGCAGGAAACCACTTTTGCACTTGTATTAGTGTGGAAAAAACACTTTTCGCACTTGTGTTAGTGTTGAAAAACCACTTTTCGCACTTGTGTTAGTGTTGAAAAACCACTTTTCGCACTTGTGTTGGTGCAGGAAACCACTTTTGCACTTGTATTAGTGTGGAAAAAACACTTTTTGCACTTGTGATAGTGTTGAAAAACCACTTTTCGCACTTGTGTTAGTGTTGAAAAACCACTTTTCGCACTTGTGTTGGTGTGGAAAAAACACTTTTTGCACTTGTGTTAGTGTTGAAAAACCACTTTTCGCACTTGTGTTGGTGCAGGAAACCACTTTTGCACTTGTATTAGTGTGGAAAAAACACTTTTCGCACTTGTGTTAGTGTTGAAAAACCACTTTTCGCACTTGTGTTAGTGTTGAAAAACCACTTTTCACACTTGTGTTGGTACAGGAAACCACTTTTGCACTTGTATTAGTGTGGAAAAAACACTTTTTGCACTTGTGATAGTGTTGAAAAACCACTTTTCGCACTTGTGTTAGTGTTGAAAAACCACTTTTCGCACTTATGTTGGTGCAGGAAACCACTTTTGCACTTGTATTAGTGTGGAAAAAACACTTTTCGCACTTGTGTTAGTGTTGAAAAACCACTTTTCGCACTTGTGTTAGTGTTGAAAAACCACTTTTCGCACTTGTGTTGGTGCAGGAAACCACTTCTGCACTTGTATTAGTGTGGAAAAAACACTTTTTGCACTTGTGATAGTGTTGAAAAACCACTTTTCGCACTTGTGTTAGTGTTGAAAAAACACTTTTCGCACTTGTGTTGGTGCAGGAAACCACTTTTGCACTTGTATTAGTGTGGAAAAACCACTTTTCACACTTGTGTTAGTGTTGAAAAACCACTTTTCGCACTTGTGTTAGTGTTGAAAAACCACTTTTCGCACTTGTGTTGGTGCAGGAAACCACTTTTGCACTTGTATTAGTGTGGACAAAACACTTTTTGCACTTGTGATAGTGTTGAAAAACCACTTTTCGCACTTGTGTTAGTGTTGAAAAACCACTTTTCGCACTTGTGTTGGTGCAGGAAACCACTTTTGCACTTGTATTAGTGTGGAAAAACCACTTTTCGCACTTGTGTTAGTGTTGAAAGACCACTTTTCGCACTTGTGTTAGTGTTGAAAAACCACTTTTCGCACTTGTGTTTGTGTTGAAAAACCACTTTTCGCACTTGTGTTGGTGCAGGAAACCACTTTTGCACTTGTATTAGTTTGGAAAAAACACTTTTCGCACTTGTATTAGTGTGGAAAAACCACTTTTCACACTTGTGTTAGTGTTGAAAAACCACTTTTCGCACTTGTGTTAGTGTTGAAAAACCACTTTTTGCATGTGTGTTGGTGCAGGAAACCACTTTTCGCACTTGCGTTAGTGTTGAAAAACCACTTTTCGCACTTGTGTTAGTGTTGAAAAACCACTTTTCGCACTTGTGTTAGTGTTGAAAAACCACTTTTCGCACTTGTGTTGGTGCAGGAAACCACTTTTGCACTTGTATTAGTGTGGAAAAAACACTTTTTGCACTTGTGATAGTGTTGAAAAACCACTTTTCGCACTTGTGTTAGTGTTGAAAAACCACTTTTCGCACTTGTGTTGGTGCAGGAAACCACTTTTGCACTTGTATTAGTGTGGAAAAACCACTTTTCGCACTTGTGTTAGTGTTGAAAAACCACTTTTCGCACTTGTGTTAGTGTTGAAAAACCACTTTTCGCACTTGTGTTAGTGTTGAAAAACCACTTTTCGCACTTGTGTTGGTGCAGGAAACCACTTTTGCACTTGTATTAGTGTGGAAAAAACACCTTTCGCACTTGTATTAGTGTGGAAAAAACACTTTTCGCACTTGTGTTAGTGTTGAAAAACCACTTTTCGCACTTGTGTTGGTGCAGGAAACCACTTTTGCACTTGTATTAGTGTGGAAAAAACACTTTTCGCACTTGTGTTAGTGTTGAAAAACCACTTTTCGCACTTGTGTTAGTGTTGAAAAACCACTTTTCGCACTTGTGTTAGTGTTGAAAAACCACTTTTCGCACTTGTGTTGGTGCAGGAAACCACTTTTGCACTTGTATTAGTGTGGAAAAAACACTTTTTGCACTTGTGATAGTGTTGAAAAACCACTTTTCGCACTTGTGTTAGTGTTGAAAAACCACATTTTGCACTTGTGTTGGTGCAGGAAACCACTTTTGCACTTGTATTAGTGTGGAAAAAACACTTTTCGCACTTGTGTTAGTGTTGAAAAACCACTTTTCGCACTTGTGTTAGTGTTGAAAAACCACTTTTCGCACTTGTGTTGGTGCAGGAAACCACTTTTGCACTTGTATTAGTGTGGAAAAAACACTTTTCGCACTTGTGTTAGTGTTGAAAAAACACTTTTCGCACTTGTGTTAATGTTGAAAAACCACTTTTCGCACTTGTGTTGGTGCAGGAAACCACTTTTGCACTTGTATTAGTGTGGAAAACCACTTTTCGCACTTGTGTTAGTGTTGAAAAACCACTTTTCACACTTGTGTTAGTGTTGAAAAACCACTTTTCGCACTTGTGTTAGTGTTGAAAAACCACTTTTCGCACGTGTGTTGGTGCAGGAAACCACTTTTCGCACTTGTGTTAGTGTTGAAAAACCACTTTTCGCACTCGTGTTAGTGTTGAAAAACCACTTTTCGCACTTGTGTTAGTGTTGAAAAACCACTTTTCGCACTTGTGTTGGTGCAGGAAACCACTTTTGCACTTGTATTAGTGTGGAAAAAACACTTTTTGCACTTGTGATAGTGTTGAAAAACCACTTTTCGCACTTGTGTTAGTGTTGAAAAACCACTTTTCGCACTTGTGTTGGTGCAGGAAACCACTTTTGCACTTGTATTAGTGTGGAAAAAACACTTTTCGCACTTGTGTTAGTGTTGAAAAACCACTTTTCGCACTTGTGTTAGTGTTGAAAAACCACTTTTCGCACTTGTGTTGGTGCAGGAAACCACTTTTGCACTTGTATTAGTGTGGAAAAAACACTTTTTGCACTTGTGATAGTGTTGAAAAACCACTTTTCGCACTTGTGTTAGTGTTGAAAAACCACTTTTCGCACTTGTGTTGGTGTGGAAAAAACACTTTTTGCACTTGTGTTAGTGTTGAAAAACCACTTTTCGCACTTGTGTTGGTGCAGGAAACCACTTTTGCACTTGTATTAGTGTGGAAAAAACACTTTTCGCACTTGTGTTAGTGTTGAAAAACCACTTTTCGCACTTGTGTTAGTGTTGAAAAACCACTTTTCACACTTGTGTTGGTACAGGAAACCACTTTTGCACTTGTATTAGTGTGGAAAAAACACTTTTTGCACTTGTGATAGTGTTGAAAAACCACTTTTCGCACTTGTGTTAGTGTTGAAAAACCACTTTTCGCACTTATGTTGGTGCAGGAAACCACTTTTGCACTTGTATTTGTGTGGAAAAAACACTTTTCGCACTTGTGTTAGTGTTGAAAAACCACTTTTCGCACTTGTGTTAGTGTTGAAAACCCACTTTTCGCACTTGTGTTGGTGCAGGAAACCACCTCTGCACTTGTATTAGTGTGGAAAAAACACTTTTTGCACTTGTGATAGTGTTGAAAAACCACTTTTCGCACTTGTGTTAGTGTTGAAAAAACACTTTTCGCACTTGTGTTGGTGCAGGAAACCACTTTTGCACTTGTATTAGTGTGGAAAAACCACTTTTCACACTTGTGTTAGTGTTGAAAAACCACTTTTCGCACTTGTGTTAGTGTTGAAAAACCACTTTTCGCACTTGTGTTGGTGCAGGAAACCACTTTTGCACTTGTATTAGTGTGGACAAAACACTTTTTGCACTTGTGATAGTGTTGAAAAACCACTTTTCGCACTTGTGTTAGTGTTGAAAAACCACTTTTCGCACTTGTGTTGGTGCAGGAAACCACTTTTGCACTTGTGATAGTGTTGAAAAACCACTTTTCGCACTTGTGTTAGTGTTGAAAAAACACTTTTCGCACTTGTGTTGGTGCAGGAAACCACTTTTGCACTTGTATTAGTGTGGAAAAACCACTTTTCACACTTGTGTTAGTGTTGAAAAACCACTTTTCGCACTGGTGTTAGTGTTGAAAAACCACTTTTCGCACTTGTGTTGGTGCAGGAAACCACTTTTGCACTTGTATTAGTGTGGAAAAACCATTTTTCACACTTGTGTTAGTGTTGAAAAACCACTTTTCGCACTTGTGTTAGTGTTGAAAAACCACTTTTCGCACGTGTGTTGGTGCAGGAAACCACTTTTCGCACTTGTGTTAGTGTTGACAAACCACTTTTCGCACTTGTGTTAGTGTTGAAAAACCACTTTTCGCACTTGTGTTAGTGTTGAAAAACCACTTTTCGCACTTGTGTTGGTGCAGGAAACCACTTTTGCACTTGCATTAGTGTGGAAAAAACACTTTTTGCACTTGTGATAGTGTTGAAAAACCACATTTCGCACTTGTGTTAGTGTTGAAAAACCACTTTTCGCACTTGTGTTGGTGCAGGAAACCACTTTTGCACTTGCATTAGTGTGGAAAAAACACTTTTTGCACTTGTGATAGTGTTGAAAAACCACATTTCGCACTTGTGTTAGTGTTGAAAAACCACTTTTCGCACTTGTGTTGGTGCAGGAAACCACTTTTGCACTTGTATTAGTGTGGAAAAAACACTTTTCACACTTGTGTTAGTGTTGAAAAACCACTTTTCGCACTTGTGTTAGTGTTGAAAAACCACTTTTCACACTTGTGTTGGTACAGGAAACCACTTTTGCACTTGTATTAGTGTGGAAAAAACACTTTTTGCACTTGTGATAGTGTTGAAAAACCACTTTTCGCACTTGTGTTAGAGTTGAAAAACCACTTTTCGCACTTATGTTGGTGCAGGAAACCACTTTTGCACTTGTATTAGTGTGGAAAAAACACTTTTCGCACTTGTGTTAGTGTTGAAAAACCACTTTTCGCACTTGTGTTAGTGTTGAAAAACCACTTTTCGCACTTGTGTTGGTGTAGGAAACCACTTCTGCACTTGTATTAGTGTGGAAAAAACACTTTTTGCACTTGTGATAGTGTTGAAAAACCACTTTTCGCACTTGTGTTAGTGTTGAAAAAACACTTTTCGCACTTGTGTTGGTGCAGGAAACCACTTTTGCACTTGTATTAGTGTGGAAAAACCACTTTTCACACTTGTGTTAGTGTTGAAAAACCACTTTTCGCGCTTGTGTTAGTGTTGAAACACCACTTTTCGCACTTGTGTTGGTGCAGGAAACCACTTTTGCACTTGTATTAGTGTGGAAAAAACCACTTTTCGCACTTGTGTTATTGTTGAAAAACCACTTTTCGCACTTGTGTTAGTGTTGAAAAACCACTTTTCACACTTGTGTTGGTGCAGGAAACCACTTTTGCACTTGTATTAGTGTGGACAAAACACTTTTTGCACTTGTGATAGTGTTGAAAAACCACTTTTCGCACTTGTGTTAGTGTTGAAAAACCACTTTTCGCACTTGTGTTGGTGCAGGAAACCACTTTTGCACTTGTATTAGTGTGGAAAAACCACTTTTCGCACTTGTGTTAGTGTTGAAAAACCACTTTTCGCACTTGTGTTAGTGTTGAAAAACCACTTTTCGCACTTGTGTTAGTGTTGAAAAACCACTTTTCGCACTTGTGTTGGTGCAGGAAACCACTTTTGCACTTGTATTAGTGTGGAAAAAACACCTTTCGCACTTGTATTAGTGTGGAAAAAACACTTTTCACACTTGTGTTAGTGTTGAAAAACCACTTTTCGCACTTGTGTTAGTGTTGAAAAACCACTTTTCGCACTTGTGTTGGTGCAGGAAACCACTTTTGCACTTGTATTAGTGTGGAAAAAACACTTTTCGCACTTGTGTTAGTGTTGAAAAACCACTTTTCGCACTTGTGTTAGTGTTGAAAAACCACTTTTCGCACTTGTGTTAGTGTTGAAAAACCACTTTTCGCACTTGTGTTGGTGCAGGAAACCACTTTTGCACTTGTATTAGTGTGGAAAAAACACTTTTTGCACTTGTGATAGTGTTGAAAAACCACTTTTCGCACTTGTGTTAGTGTTGAAAAACCACATTTTGCACTTGTGTTGGTGCAGGAAACCACTTTTGCACTTGTATTAGTGTGGAAAAAACACTTTTCGCACTTGTGTTAGTGTTGAAAAACCACTTTTCGCACTTGTGTTAGTGTTGAAAAACCACTTTTCGCACTTGTGTTGGTGCAGGAAACCACTTTTGCACTTGTATTAGTGTGGAAAAAACACTTTTCGCACTTGTGTTAGTGTTGAAAAAACACTTTTCGCACTTGTGTTAATGTTGAAAAACCACTTTTCGCACTTGTGTTGGTGCAGGAAACCACTTTTGCACTTGTATTAGTGTGGAAAACCACTTTTCGCACTTGTGTTAGTGTTGAAAAACCACTTTTCACACTTGTGTTAGTGTTGAAAAACCACTTTTCGCACTTGTGTTAGTGTTGAAAAACCACTTTTCGCACGTGTGTTGGTGCAGGATACCACTTTTCGCACTTGTGTTAGTGTTGAAAAACCACTTTTCGCACTCGTGTTAGTGTTGAAAAACCACTTTTCGCACTTGTGTTAGTGTTGAAAAACCACTTTTCGCACTTGTGTTGGTGCAGGAAACCACTTTTGCACTTGTATTAGTGTGGAAAAAACACTTTTTGCACTTGTGATAGTGTTGAAAAACCACTTTTCGCACTTGTGTTAGTGTTGAAAAACCACTTTTCGCACTTGTGTTGGTGCAGGAAACCACTTTTGCACTTGTATTAGTGTGGAAAAAACACTTTTCGCACTTGTGTTAGTGTTGAAAAACCACTTTTCGCACTTGTGTTAGTGTTGAAAAACCACTTTTCGCACTTGTGTTGGTGCAGGAAACCACTTTTGCACTTGTATTAGTGTGGAAAAAACACTTTTTGCACTTGTGATAGTGTTGAAAAACCACTTTTCGCACTTGTGTTAGTGTTGAAAAACCACTTTTCGCACTTGTGTTGGTGTGGAAAAAACACTTTTTGCACTTGTGTTAGTGTTGAAAAACCACTTTTCGCACTTGTGTTGGTGCAGGAAACCACTTTTGCACTTGTATTAGTGTGGAAAAAACACTTTTCGCACTTGTGTTAGTGTTGAAAAACCACTTTTCGCACTTGTGTTAGTGTTGAAAAACCACTTTTCACACTTGTGTTGGTACAGGAAACCACTTTTGCACTTGTATTAGTGTGGAAAAAACACTTTTTGCACTTGTGATAGTGTTGAAAAACCACTTTTCGCACTTGTGTTAGTGTTGAAAAACCACTTTTCGCACTTATGTTGGTGCAGGAAACCACTTTTGCACTTGTATTAGTGTGGAAAAAACACTTTTCGCACTTGTGTTAGTGTTGAAAAACCACTTTTCGCACTTGTGTTAGTGTTGAAAAACCACTTTTCGCACTTGTGTTGGTGCAGGAAACCACTTCTGCACTTGTATTAGTGTGGAAAAAACACTTTTTGCACTTGTGATAGTGTTGAAAAACCACTTTTCGCACTTGTGTTAGTGTTGAAAAAACACTTTTCGCACTTGTGTTGGTGCAGGAAACCACTTTTGCACTTGTATTAGTGTGGAAAAACCACTTTTCACACTTGTGTTAGTGTTGAAAAACCACTTTTCGCACTTGTGTTAGTGTTGAAAAACCACTTTTCGCACTTGTGTTGGTGCAGGAAACCACTTTTGCACTTGTATTAGTGTGGACAAAACACTTTTTGCACTTGTGATAGTGTTGAAAAACCACTTTTCGCACTTGTGTTAGTGTTGAAAAACCACTTTTCGCACTTGTGTTGGTGCAGGAAACCACTTTTGCACTTGTATTAGTGTGGAAAAACCACTTTTCGCACTTGTGTTAGTGTTGAAAGACCACTTTTCGCACTTGTGTTAGTGTTGAAAAACCACTTTTCGCACTTGTGTTTGTGTTGAAAAACCACTTTTCGCACTTGTGTTGGTGCAGGAAACCACTTTTGCACTTGTATTAGTTTGGAAAAAACACTTTTCGCACTTGTATTAGTGTGGAAAAACCACTTTTCACACTTGTGTTAGTGTTGAAAAACCACTTTTCGCACTTGTGTTAGTGTTGAAAAACCACTTTTCGCATGTGTGTTGGTGCAGAAAACCACTTTTCGCACTTGCGTTAGTGTTGAAAAACCACTTTTCGCACTTGTGTTAGTGTTGAAAAACCACTTTTCGCACTTGTGTTAGTGTTGAAAAACCACTTTTCGCACTTGTGTTGGTGCAGGAAACCACTTTTGCACTTGTATTAGTGTGGAAAAAACACTTTTTGCACTTGTGATAGTGTTGAAAAACCACTTTTCGCACTTGTGTTAGTGTTGAAAAACCACTTTTCGCACTTGTGTTGGTGCAGGAAACCACTTTTGCACTTGTATTACTGTGGAAAAACCACTTTTCGCACTTGTGTTAGTGTTGAAAAACCACTTTTCGCACTTGTGTTAGTGTTGAAAAACCACTTTTCGCACTTGTGTTAGTGTTGAAAAACCACTTTTCGCACTTGTGTTGGTGCAGGAAACCACTTTTGCACTTGTATTAGTGTGGAAAAAACACCTTTCGCACTTGTATTAGTGTGGAAAAAACACTTTTCACACTTGTGTTAGTGTTGAAAAACCACTTTTCGCACTTGTGTTAGTGTTGAAAAACCACTTTTCGCACTTGTGTTGGTGCAGGAAACCACTTTTGCACTTGTATTAGTGTGGAAAAAACACTTTTCGCACTTGTGTTAGTGTTGAAAAACCACTTTTCGCACTTGTGTTAGTGTTGAAAAACCACTTTTCGCACTTGTGTTAGTGTTGAAAAACCACTTTTCGCACTTGTGTTGGTGCAGGAAACCACTTTTGCACTTGTATTAGTGTGGAAAAAACACTTTTTGCACTTGTGATAGTGTTGAAAAACCACTTTTCGCACTTGTGTTAGTGTTGAAAAACCACATTTTGCACTTGTGTTGGTGCAGGAAACCACTTTTGCACTTGTATTAGTGTGGAAAAAACACTTTTCGCACTTGTGTTAGTGTTGAAAAACCACTTTTCGCACTTGTGTTAGTGTTGAAAAACCACTTTTCGCACTTGTGTTGGTGCAGGAAACCACTTTTGCACTTGTATTAGTGTGGAAAAAACACTTTTCGCACTTGTGTTAGTGTTGAAAAAACACTTTTCGCACTTGTGTTAATGTTGAAAAACCACTTTTCGCACTTGTGTTGGTGCAGGAAACCACTTTTGCACTTGTATTAGTGTGGAAAACCACTTTTCGCACTTGTGTTAGTGTTGAAAAACCACTTTTCACACTTGTGTTAGTGTTGAAAAACCACTTTTCGCACTTGTGTTAGTGTTGAAAAACCACTTTTCGCACGTGTGTTGGTGCAGGAAACCACTTTTCGCACTTGTGTTAGTGTTGAAAAACCACTTTTCGCACTCGTGTTAGTGTTGAAAAACCACTTTTCGCACTTGTGTTAGTGTTGAAAAACCACTTTTCGCACTTGTGTTGGTGCAGGAAACCACTTTTGCACTTGTATTAGTGTGGAAAAAACACTTTTTGCACTTGTGATAGTGTTGAAAAACC
Source organism: Myxine glutinosa (assembly GCF_964187855.1). Taxonomy (NCBI): domain Eukaryota; kingdom Metazoa; phylum Chordata; class Myxini; order Myxiniformes; family Myxinidae; genus Myxine; species Myxine glutinosa. The sequence continues at coordinate 41,971 of NW_027618695.1, forward strand.
ACTTTTCGCACTTGTGTTAGTGTTGAAAAACCACTTTTCGCACTTGTGTTGGTGCAGGAAACCACTTTTGCACTTGTATTAGTGTGGAAAAAACACTTTTCGCACTTGTGTTAGTGTTGAAAAACCACTTTTCGCACTTGTGTTAGTGTTGAAAAACCACTTTTCGCACTTGTGTTGGTGCAGGAAACCACTTTTGCACTTGTATTAGTGTGGAAAAAACACTTTTTGCACTTGTGATAGTGTTGAAAAACCACTTTTCGCACTTGTGTTAGTGTTGAAAAACCACTTTTCGCACTTGTGTTGGTGTGGAAAAAACACTTTTTGCACTTGTGTTAGTGTTGAAAAACCACTTTTCGCACTTGTGTTGGTGCAGGAAACCACTTTTGCACTTGTATTAGTGTGGAAAAAACACTTTTCGCACTTGTGTTAGTGTTGAAAAACCACTTTTCGCACTTGTGTTAGTGTTGAAAAACCACTTTTCACACTTGTGTTGGTACAGGAAACCACTTTTGCACTTGTATTAGTGTGGAAAAAACACTTTTTGCACTTGTGATAGTGTTGAAAAACCACTTTTCGCACTTGTGTTAGTGTTGAAAAACCACTTTTCGCACTTATGTTGGTGCAGGAAACCACTTTTGCACTTGTATTAGTGTGGAAAAAACACTTTTCGCACTTGTGTTAGTGTTGAAAAACCACTTTTCGCACTTGTGTTAGTGTTGAAAAACCACTTTTCGCACTTGTGTTGGTGCAGGAAACCACTTCTGCACTTGTATTAGTGTGGAAAAAACACTTTTTGCACTTGTGATAGTGTTGAAAAACCACTTTTCGCACTTGTGTTAGTGTTGAAAAAACACTTTTCGCACTTGTGTTGGTGCAGGAAACCACTTTTGCACTTGTATTAGTGTGGAAAAACCACTTTTCACACTTGTGTTAGTGTTGAAAAACCACTTTTCGCACTTGTGTTAGTGTTGAAAAACCACTTTTCGCACTTGTGTTGGTGCAGGAAACCACTTTTGCACTTGTATTAGTGTGGACAAAACACTTTTTGCACTTGTGATAGTGTTGAAAAACCACTTTTCGCACTTGTGTTAGTGTTGAAAAACCACTTTTCGCACTTGTGTTGGTGCAGGAAACCACTTTTGCACTTGTATTAGTGTGGAAAAACCACTTTTCGCACTTGTGTTAGTGTTGAAAGACCACTTTTCGCACTTGTGTTAGTGTTGAAAAACCACTTTTCGCACTTGTGTTTGTGTTGAAAAACCACTTTTCGCACTTGTGTTGGTGCAGGAAACCACTTTTGCACTTGTATTAGTTTGGAAAAAACACTTTTCGCACTTGTATTAGTGTGGAAAAACCACTTTTCACACTTGTGTTAGTGTTGAAAAACCACTTTTCGCACTTGTGTTAGTGTTGAAAAACCACTTTTCGCATGTGTGTTGGTGCAGGAAACACTTTTCGCACTTGCGTTAGTGTTGAAAAACCACTTTTCGCACTTGTGTTAGTGTTGAAAAACCACTTTTCGCACTTGTGTTAGTGTTGAAAAACCACTTTTCGCACTTGTGTTGGTGCAGGAAACCACTTTTGCACTTGTATTAGTGTGGAACAAACACTTTTTGCACTTGTGATAGTGTTGAAAAACCACTTTTCGCACTTGTGTTAGTGTTGAAAAACCACATTTCGCACTTGTGTTGGTGCAGGAAACCACTTTGCACTTGTATTAGTGTGGAAAAAACACTTTTCGCACTTGTGTTAGTGTTGAAAAACCACTTTTCGCACTTGTGTTAGTGTTGAAAAACCACTTTTCGCACTTGTGTTGGTGCAGGAAACCACTTTTGCACTTGTATTAGTGTGGAAAAAACACTTTTCGCACTTGTGTTAGTGTTGAAAAACCACTTTTCGCACTTGTGTTAATGTTGAAAAACCACTTTTCGCACTTGTGTTGGTGCAGGAAACCACTTTTGCACTTGTATTAGTGTGGCAAAACCACTTTTCGCACTTGTGTTAGTGTTGAAAAACCATTTTTCACACTTGTGTTAGTGTTGAAAAACCACTTTTCGCACTTATGTTGGTGCAGGAAACCACTTTTGCACTTGTATTAGTGTGGAAAAAACACTTTTCGCACTTGTATTAGTGTTGAAAAACCACTTTTCGCACTTGCGTTAGTGTTGAAAAACCACTTTTCGCACTTGTGTTGGTGCAGGAAACCACTTCTGCACTTGTATTCGTGTGGAAAAAACACTTTTTGCACTTGTGATAGTATTGAAAAACCACTTTTCGCACTTGTGTTAGTGTTGAAAAAACACTTTTCGCACTTGTGTTGGTGGCAGGAAACCCCTTTTGCACTTGTATTAGTGTGGAAAAACCACTTTTCACACTTGTGTTAGTGTTGAAAAACCACTTTTCGCACTTGTGTTGGTGCAGGAAACCACTTTTGCACTTGTATTAGTGTGGAAAAAACACTTTTCGCACTTGTGTTAGTGTTGAAAAACCACTTTTCGCACTTGTGTTAGTGTTGAAAAACCACTTTTCACACTTGTGTTGGTACAGGAAACCACTTTTGCACTTGTATTAGTGTGGAAAAAACACTTTTTGCACTTGTGATAGTGTTGAAAAACCACTTTTCGCAGTTGTGTTAGTGTTGAAAAACCACTTTTCGCACTTATGTTGGTGCAGGAAACCACTTTTGCACTTGTATTAGTGTGGAAAAAACACTTTTCGCACTTGTGTTAGTGTTGAAAAACCACTTTTCGCACTTGTGTTAGTGTTGAAAAACCACTTTTCGCACTTGTGTTGGTGCAGGAAACCACTTCTGCACTTGTATTAGTGTGGAAAAAACACTTTTGCACTTGTGATAGTGTTGAAAAACCACTTTTCGCACTTGTGTTAGTGTTGAAAAAACACTTTTCGCACTTGTGTTGGTGCAGGAAACCACTTTTGCACTTGTATTAGTGTGGAAAAACCACTTTTCACACTTGTGTTAGTGTTGAAAAACCACTTTCGCACTTGTGTTAGTGTTGAAAAACCACTTTTCGCACTTGTGTTGGTGCAGGAAACCACTTTTGCACTTGTATTAGTGTGGACAAAACACTTTTTGCACTTGTGATAGTGTTGAAAAACCACTTTTCGCACTTGTGTTAGTGTTGAAAAACCACTTTTCGCACTTGTGTTGGTGCAGGAAACCACTTTTGCACTTGTATTAGTGTGGAAAAACCACTTTTTGCACTTGTGTTAGTGTTGAAAAACCACTTTTCGCACTTGTGTTAGTGTTGAAAAACCACTTTTCGCACTTGTGTTAGTGTTGAAAAACCACTTTTCGCACTTGTGTTGGTGCAGGAAACCACTTTTGCACTTGTATTAGTGTGGAAAAAACACTTTTCGCACTTGTATTAGTGTGGAAAAACCACTTTTCACACTTGTGTTAGTGTTGAAAAACCACTTTTCGCACTTGTGTTAGTGTTGAAAAACCACTTTTCGCATGTGTGTTGGTGCAGGAAACCACTTTTCGCACTTGTCTTAGTGTTGAAAAACCACTTTTCGCACTTGTGTTAGTGTTGAAAAACCACTTTTCGCACTTGTGTTAGTGTTGAAAAACCACTTTTCGCACTTGTGTTGGTGCAGGAAACCACTTTTGCACTTGTATTAGTGTGGAAAAAAACACTTTTTGCACTTGTGATAGTGTTTAAAAACCACTTTTCGCACTTATGTTAGTGTTGAAAAACCACATTTCGCACTTGTGTTGGTGCAGGAAACCACTTTTGCACTTGTATTAGTGTGGAAAAACCACTTTTCACACTTGTGTTAGTGTTGAAAAACCACTTTTCGCACTTGTGTTGGTGCAGGAAACCACTTTTGCACTTGTATTAGTGTGGAAAAAACACTTTTCGCACTTGTGTTAGTGTTGAAAAACCACTTTTCGCACTTGTGTTAATGTTGAAAAACCACTTTTCGCACTTGTGTTGGTGCAGGAAACCACTTTTGCACTTGTATTAGTGTGGAAAAAACACTTTTCGCACTTGTGTTAGTGTTGAAAAACCACTTTTCGCACTTGTGTTAGTGTTGAAAAACCACTTTTCGCACTTGTGTTGGTGCAGGAAACCACTTCTGCACTTGTATTAGTGTGGAAAAAACACTTTTTGCACTTGTGATAGTATTGAAAAACCACTTTTCGCACTTGTGTTAGCGTTGAAAAAACACTTTTCGCACTTGTGTTAGTGTTGAAAAAACACTTTTCGCACTTGTGTTAGTGTTGAAAAACCACTTTTCGCACTTGTGTTGGTGCAGGAAACCACTTCTGCACTTGTATTAGTGTGGAAAAAACACTTTTTGCACTTGTGATAGTATTGAAAAACCACTTTTCGCACTTGTGTTCGTGTTGAAAAAACACTTTTCGCACTTGTGTTGGTGCAGGAAACCACTTCTGCACTTGTATTAGTGTGGAAAAAACACTTTTTGCACTTGTGATAGTATTGAAAAACCACTTTTCGCACTTGTGTTCGTGTTGAAAAAACACTTTTCGCACTTGTGTTGGTGCAGGAAACCACTTTTGCACTTGTATTAGTGTGGAAAAACCACTTTTCACACTTGTGTTAGTGTTGAAATACCACTTTTCGCACTTGTGTTAGTGTTGAAAAACCACTTTTCGCACTTGTGTTAGTGTTGAAAAACCACTTTTCACACTTTTGTTGGTGCAGGAAACCACTTTTGCACTTGTATTAGTGTGGAAAAAACACTTTTCGCACTTGTATTAGTGTGGAAAAAACCACTTTTCACACCTGTGTTAGTGTTGAAAAACCACTTTTCGCACTTGTGTTAGTGTTGAAAAACCAATTTTCGCATGTGTGTTGGTGCAGGAAACCACTTTTCGCACTTGTGTTAGTGTTGAAAAACCACTTTTCGCACTTGTGTTAGTGTTGAAAAACCACTTTTCGCACTTGTGTTGGTGCAGGAAACCACTTTTGCACTTGTATTAGTGTGGAAAAAACACTTTTTGCACTTGTGATAGTGGTGAAAAACCACTTTTCGCACTTGTGTTAGTGTTGAAAAACCACATTTCGCACTTGTGTTGGTGAAGGAAACCACTTTTGCACTTGTATTAGTGTGGAAAAAACACTTTTCGCACTTGTGTTAGTGTTGAAAAACCACTTTTCGCACTTGTGTTAGTGTTGAAAAACCACTTTTCGCACTTGTGTTGGTGCAGGAAACCACTTTTGCACTTGTATTAGTGTGGAAAAAACACTTTTCGCACTTGTGTTAGTGTTGAAAAACCACTTTTCGCACTTGTGTTAGTGTTGAAAAACCACTTTTCGCACTTGTGTTGGTGCAGGAAACCACTTTTGCACTTGTATTAGTGTGGAAAAACCACTTTTCGCACTTGTGTTAGTGTTGAAAAACCACTTTTCACACTTGTGTTAGTGTTGAAAAACCACTTTTCGCACTTATGTTGGTGCAGGAAACCACTTTTGCACTTGTATTAGTGTGGAAAAAACACTTTTCGCACTTGTGTTAGTGTTGAAAAACCACTTTTCGCACTTGTGTTAGTGTTGAAAAACCACTTTTCGCACTTGTGTTGGTGCAGGAAACCACTTCTGCACTTGTATTAGTGTGGAAAAACACTTTTTGCACTTGTGATAGTATTGAAAAACCACTTTTCGCACTTGTGTTAGTGTTGAAAAAACACTTTTCGCACTTGTGTTGGTGCAGGAAACCACTTTTGCACTTGTATTAGTGTGGAAAAACCACTTTTCACACTTGTGTTAGTGTTGAAAAACCACTTTTCGCACTTGTGTTGGTGCAGGAAACCACTTTTGCACTTGTATTAGTGTGGAAAAAACACTTTTCGCACTTGTGTTAGTGTTGAAAAACCACTTTTCGCACTTGTGTTACTGTTGAAAAACCACTTTTCACACTTGTGTTGGTACAGGAAACCACTTTTGCACTTGTATTAGTGTGGAAAAAACACTTTTTGCACTTGTGATAGTGTTGAAAAACCACTTTTCGCACTTGTGTTAGTGTTGAAAAACCACTTTTCGCACTTATGTTGGTGCAGGAAACCACTTTTGCACTTGTATTAGTGTGGAAAAAACACTTTTCGCACTTGTGTTAGTGTTGAAAAACCACTTTTCGCACTTGTGTTAGTGTTGAAAAACCACTTTTCGCACTTGTGTTGGTGCAGGAAACCACTTCTGCACTTGTATTAGTGTGGAAAAAACACTTTTTGCACTTGTGATAGTGTTGAAAAACCACTTTTCGCACTTGTGTTAGTGTTGAAAAAACACTTTTCGCACTTGTGTTGGTGCAGGAAACCACTTTTGCACTTGTATTAGTGTGGAAAACCACTTTTCACACTTGTGTTAGTGTTGAAAAACCACTTTTCGCACTTGTGTTAGTGTTGAAAAACCACTTTTCGCACTTGTGTTGGTGCAGGAAACCACTTTTGCACTTGTATTAGTGTGGACAAAACACTTTTTGCACTTGTGATAGTGTTGAAAAACCACTTTTCGCACTTTTGTTAGTGTTGAAAAACCACTTTTCGCACTTGTGTTGGTGCAGGAAACCACTTTTGCACTTGTATTAGTGTGGAAAAACCACTTTTCGCACTTGTGTTAGTGTTGAAAAACCACTTTTCGCACTTGTGTTAGTGTTGAAAAACCACTTTTCGCACTTGTGTTAGTGTTGAAAAACCACTTTTCGCACTTGTGTTGGTGCAGGAAACCACTTTTGCACTTGTATTAGTGTGGAAAAAACACTTTTCGCACTTGTATTAGTGTGGAAAAACCACTTTTCACACTTGTGTTAGTGTTGAAAAACCACTTTTCGCACTTGTGTTAGTGTTGAAAAACCACTTTTCGCATGTGTGTTGGTGCAGGAAACCACTTTTCGCACTTGTGTTAGTGTTGAAAAACCACTTTTCGCACTTATGTTAGTGTTGAAAAACCACTTTTCGCACTTGTGTTGGTGCAGGAAACCACTTTTGCACTTGTATTAGTGTGGAAAAAACACTTTTTGCACTTGTGATAGTGTTGAAAAACCACTTTTTGCACTTGTGTTAGTGTTGAAAAACCACATTTCGCACTTGTGTTGGTGCAGGAAACCACTTTTGCACTTGTATTAGTGTGGAAAAACCACTTTTCGCACTTGTGTTAGTGTTGAAAAACCACTTTTCGCACTTGTGTTGGTGCAGGAAACCACTTTTGCACTTGTATTAGTGTGGAAAAAACACTTTTCACACTTGTGTTAGTGTTGAAAAACCACTTTTCGCACTTGTGTTAATGTTGAAAAACCACTTTTCGCACTTGTGTTGGTGCAGGAAACCACTTTTGCACTTGTATTAGTGTGGAAAACCACTTTTCGCACTTGTGTTAGTGTTGAAAAACCACTTTTCACACTTGTGTTAGTGTTGAAAAACCACTTTTCGCACTTGTGTTAGTGTTGAAAAACCACTTTTCGCACGTGTGTTGGTGCAGGAAACCACTTTTGCACTTGTATTAGTGTGGAAAAAACACTTTTTGCACTTGTGATAGTGTTGAAAAACCACTTTTCGCACTTGTGTTAGTGTTGAAAAACCACTTTTCGCACTTGTGTTGGTGTGGAAAAAACACTTTTTGCACTTGTGTTAGTGTTGAAAAACCACTTTTCGCACTTGTATTGGTGCAGGAAACCACTTTTGCACTTGTATTAGTGTGGAAAAAACACTTTTTGCACTTGTGATAGTGTTGAAAAACCACTTTTCGCACTTGTGTTAGTGTTGAAAAACCACTTTTCGCACTTGTGTTGGTGCAGGAAACCACTTTTGCACTTGTATTAGTGTGGAAAAAACACTTTTCGCACTTGTGTTAGTGTTGAAAAACCACTTTTCGCACTTGTGTTAGTGTTGAAAAACCACTTTTCACACTTGTGTTGGTACAGGAAACCACTTTTGCACTTGTATTAGTGTGGAAAAAACACTTTTTGCACTTGTGATAGTGTTGAAAAACCACTTTTCGCACTTGTGTTAGTGTTGAAAAACCACTTTTCGCACTTATGTTGGTGCAGGAAACCACTTTTGCACTTGTATTAGTGTGGAAAAAACACTTTTCGCACTTGTGTTAGTGTTGAAAAACCACTTTTCGCACTTGTGTTAGTGTTGAAAAACCACTTTTCGCACTTGTGTTGGTGCAGGAAACCACTTCTGCACTTGTATTAGTGTGGAAAAAACACTTTTTGCACTTGTGATAGTGTTGAAAAACCGCTTTTCGCACTTGTGTTAGTGTTGAAAAACCACTTTTCGCACTTGTGTTAGTGTTGAAAAACCACTTTTCGCACTTGTGTTGGTGCAGGAAACCACTTTTGCACTTGTATTAGTGTGGAAAAACCACTTTTCGCACTTGTGTTAGTGTTGAAAAACCACTTTTTGCACTTGTGTTAGTGTTGAAAAACCACTTTTCGCACTTGTGTTAGTGTTGAAAAACCACTTTTCGCACTTGTGTTGGTGCAGGAAACCACTTTTGCACTTGTATTAGTGTGGAAAAAACACTTTCGCACTTGTGTTAGTGTTGAAAAACCACTTTTCGCACTTGTGTTAGTGTTGAAACCCAGTTTTCGCACTTGTGTTGGTGCAGGAAACCACTTTTGCACTTGTATTAGTGTGGAAAAAACACTTTTTGCACTTGTGATAGTGTTGAAAAACCACTTTTCGCACTTGTGTTAGTGTTGAAAAACCACTTTTCGCACTTATGTTGGTGCAGGAAACCACTTTTGCACTTGTATTAGTGTGGAAAAAACACTTTTCGCACTTGTGTTAGTGTTGAAAAACCACTTTTCGCACTTGTGTTAGTGTTGAAAAACCACTTTTCTCACTTGTGTTGGTGCAGGAAACCACTTCTGCACTTGTATTAGTGTGGAAAAAACACTTTTTGCACTTGTGATAGTGTTGAAAAACCACTTTTCGCACTTGTGTTAGTGTTGAAAAAACACTTTTCGCACTTGTGTTGGTGCAGGAAACCACTTTTGCACTTGTATTAGTGTGGAAAAACCATTTTTCACACTTGTGTTAGTGTTGAAAAACCACTTTTCGCACTTGTGTTAGTGTTGAAAAACCACTTTTCGCACTTGTGTTGGTGCAGGAAACCACTTTTGCACTTGTATTAGTGTGGAAAAACCACTTTTCGCACTTGTGTTAGTGTTGAAAAACCACTTTTCGCACTTGTGTTAGTGTTGAAAAACCACTTTTCGCACTTGTGTTGGTGCAGGAAACCACTTCTGCACTTGTATTAGTGTGGAAAAAACACTTTTTGCACTTGTGATAGTGTTGAAAAACCACTTTTCGCACTTGTGTTAGTGTTGAAAAAACACTTTTCGCACTTGTGTTGGTGCAGGAAACCACTTTTGCACTTGTATTAGTGTGGAAAAACCACTTTTCACACTTGTGTTAGTGTTGAAAAACCACTTTTCGCACTTGTGTTAGTGTTGAAAAACCACTTTTCGCACTTGTGTTGGTGCAGGAAACCACTTTTGCACTTGTATTAGTGTGGAAAAACCATTTTTCACACTTGTGTTAGTGTTGAAAAACCACTTTTCGCACTTGTGTTAGTGTTGAAAAACCACTTTTCGCACGTGTGTTGGTGCAGGAAACCACTTTTCGCACTTGTGTTAGTGTTGAAAAACCACTTTTCGCACTTGTGTTAGTGTTGAAAAACCACTTTTTGCACTTGTGTTAGTGTTGAAAAACCACTTTTCGCACTTGTGTTGGTGCAGGAAACCACTTTTGCACTTGCATTAGTGTGGAATAAACACTTTTTGCACTTGTGATAGTGTTGAAAAACCACATTTCACATTTGTGTTAGTGTTGAAAAACCACTTTTCGCACTTGTGTTGGTGCAGGAAACCACTTTTGCACTTGTATTAGTGTGGAAAAAACACTTTTCACACTTGTGTTAGTGTTGAAAAACCACTTTTCGCACTTGTGTTAGTGTTGAAAAACCACTTTTCACACTTGTGTTGGTACAGGAAACCACTTTTGCACTTGTATTAGTGTGGAAAAAACACTTTTTGCACTTGTGATAGTGTTGAAAAACCACTTTTCGCACTTGTGTTAGTGTTGAAAAACCACTTTTCGCACTTATGTTGGTGCAGGAAACCACTTTTGCACTTGTATTAGTGTGGAAAAAACACTTTTCGCACTTGTGTTAGTGTTGAAAAACCACTTTTCGCACTTGTGTTAGTGTTGAAAAACCACTTTTCGCACTTGTGTTGGTGCAGGAAACCACTTCTGCACTTGTATTAGTGTGGAAAAAACACTTTTTGCACTTGTGATAGTGTTGAAAAACCACTTTTCGCACTTGTGTTAGTGTTGAAAAAACACTTTTCGCACTTGTGTTGGTGCAGGAAACCACTTTTGCACTTGTATTAGTGTGGAAAAACCACTTTTCACACTTGTGTTAGTGTTGAAAAACCACTTTTCGCACTTGTGTTAGTGTTGAAACACCACTTTTCGCACTTATGTTGGTGCAGGAAACCACTTTTGCACTTGTATTAGTGTGGAAAAACCACTTTTCGCACTTGTGTTATTGTTGAAAAACCACTTTTCGCACTTGTGTTAGTGTTGAAAAACCACTTTTCGCACTTGTGTTGGTGCAGGAAACCACTTTTGCACTTGTATTAGTGTGGACAAAACACTTTTTGCACTTGTGATAGTGTTGAAAAACCACTTTTCGCACTTGTGTTAGTGTTGAAAAACCACTTTTCGCACTTGTGTTGGTGCAGGAAACCACTTTTGCACTTGTATTAGTGTGGAAAAACCACTTTTCGCACTTGTGTTAGTGTTGAAAAACCACTTTTCGCACTTGTGTTAGTGTTGAAAAACCACTTTTCGCACTTGTGTTAGTGTTGAAAAACCACTTTTCGCACTTGTGTTGGTGCAGGAAACCACTTTTGCACTTGTATTAGTGTGGAAAAAACACCTTTCGCACTTGTATTAGTGTGGAAAAAACACTTTTCACACTTGTGTTAGTGTTGAAAAACCACTTTTCGCACTTGTGTTAGTGTTGAAAAACCACTTTTCGCACTTGTGTTGGTGCAGGAAACCACTTTTGCACTTGTATTAGTGTGGAAAAAACACTTTTCGCACTTGTGTTAGTGTTGAAAAACCACTTTTCGCACTTGTGTTAGTGTTGAAAAACCACTTTTCGCACTTGTGTTAGTGTTGAAAAACCACTTTTCGCACTTGTGTTGGTGCAGGAAACCACTTTTGCACTTGTATTAGTGTGGAAAAAACACTTTTTGCACTTGTGATAGTGTTGAAAAACCACTTTTCGCACTTGTGTTAGTGTTGAAAAACCACATTTCGCACTTGTGTTGGTGCAGGAAACCACTTTTGCACTTGTATTAGTGTGGAAAAAACACTTTTCGCACTTGTGTTAGTGTTGAAAAACCACTTTTCGCACTTGTGTTAGTGTTGAAAAACCACTTTTCGCACTTGTGTTGGTGCAGGAAACCACTTTTGCACTTGTATTAGTGTGGAAAAAACACTTTTCGCACTTGTGTTAGTGTTGAAAAACCACTTTTCGCACTTGTGTTAATGTTGAAAAACCACTTTTCGCACTTGTGTTGGTGCAGGAAACCACTTTTGCACTTGTATTAGTGTGGAAAACCACTTTTCGCACTTGTGTTAGTGTTGAAAAACCACTTTTCACACTTGTGTTAGTGTTGAAAAACCACTTTTCGCACTTGTGTTAGTGTTGAAAAACCACTTTTCGCACGTGTGTTGGTGCAGGAAACCACTTTTCGCACTTGTGTTAGTGTTGAAAAACCACTTTTCGCACTCGTGTTAGTGTTGAAAAACCACTTTTCGCACTTGTGTTAGTGTTGAAAAACCACTTTTCGCACTTGTGTTGGTGCAGGAAACCACTTTTGCACTTGTATTAGTGTGGAAAAAACACTTTTTGCACTTGTGATAGTGTTGAAAAACCACTTTTCGCACTTGTGTTAGTGTTGAAAAACCACTTTTCGCACTTGTGTTGGTGCAGGAAACCACTTTTGCACTTGTATTAGTGTGGAAAAAACACTTTTCGCACTTGTGTTAGTGTTGAAAAACCACTTTTCACACTTGTGTTAGTGTTGAAAAACCACTTTTCGCACTTGTGTTGGTGCAGGAAACCACTTTTGCACTTGTATTAGTGTGGAAAAAACACTTTTTGCACTTGTGATAGTGTTGAAAAACCACTTTTCGCACTTGTGTTAGTGTTGAAAAACCACTTTTCGCACTTGTGTTGGTGTGGAAAAAACACTTTTTGCACTTGTGATAGTGTTGAAAAACCACTTTTCGCACTTGTGTTAGTGTTGAAAAACCACTTTTCGCACTTGTGTTGGTGCAGGAAACCACTTTTGCACTTGTATTAGTGTGGAAAAAACACTTTTTGCACTTGTGATAGTGTTGAAAAACCACTTTTCGCACTTGTGTTAGTGTTGAAAAACCACTTTTCGCACTTGTGTTGGTGCAGGAAACCACTTTTGCACTTGTATTAGTGTGGAAAAACCACTTTTCGCACTTGTGTTAGTGTTGAAAAACCACTTTTCGCACTTGTGTTGGTGCAGGAAACCACTTTTGCACTTGTATTAGTGTGGAAAAAACACTTTTTGCACTTGTGATAGTGTTGAAAAACCACTTTTCGCACTTGTGTTAGTGTTGAAAAACCACTTTTCGCACTTGTGTTGGTGCAGGAAACCACTTTTGCACTTGTATTAGTGTGGAAAAAACACTTTTCGCACTTGTGTTAGTGTTGAAAAACCACGTTTCGCACTTGTGTTAGTGTTGAAAAACCACTTTTCACACTTGTGTTGGTACAGGAAACCACTTTTGCAATTGTATTAGTGTGGAAAAAACACTTTTTGCACTTGTGATAGTGTTGAAAAACCACTTTTCGCACTTGTGTTAGTGTTGAAAAACCACTTTTCGCACTTATGTTGGTGCAGGAAACCACTTTTGCACTTGTATTAGTGTGGAAAAAACACTTTTCGCACTTGTGTTAGTGTTGAAAAACCACTTTTCGCACTTGTGTTAGTGTTGAAAAACCACTTTTCGCACTTGTGTTGGTGCAGGAAACCACTTCTGCACTTGTATTAGTGTGGAAAAAACACTTTTTGCATTTGTGATAGTGTTGAAAAACCACTTTTCGCACTTGTGTTAGTGTTGAAAAAACACTTTTCGCACTTGTGTTGGTGCAGGAAACCACTTTTGCACTTGTATTAGTGTGGAAAAACCACTTTTCACACTTGTGTTAGTGTTGAAAAACCACTTTTCGCACTTGTGTTAGTGTTGAAAAACCACTTTTCGCACTTGTGTTGGTGCAGGAAACCACTTTTGCACTTGTATTAGTGTGGACAAAACACTTTTTGCACTTGTGATAGTGTTGAAAAACCACTTTTCGCACTTGTGTTAGTGTTGAAAAACCACTTTTCGCACTTGTGTTGGTGCAGGAAACCACTTTTGCACTTGTATTAGTGTGGAAAAACCACTTTTCGCACTTGTGTTAGTGTTGAAAAACCACTTTTCGCACTTGTGTTAGTGTTGAAAAACCACTTTTCGCACTTGTGTTAGTGTTGAAAAACCACTTTTCGCACTTGTGTTGGTGCAGGAAACCACTTTTGCACTTGTATTAGTGTGGAAAAAACACTTTCGCACTTGTGTTAGTGTTGAAAAACCACTTTTCGCACTTGTGTTAGTGTTGAAACCCAGTTTTCGCACTTGTGTTGGTGCAGGAAACCACTTTTGCACTTGTATTAGTGTGGAAAAAACACTTTTTGCACTTGTGATAGTGTTGAAAAACCACTTTTCGCACTTGTGTTAGTGTTGAAAAACCACTTTTCGCACTTATGTTGGTGCAGGAAACCACTTTTGCACTTGTATTAGTGTGGAAAAAACACTTTTCGCACTTGTGTTAGTGTTGAAAAACCACTTTTCGCACTTGTGTTAGTGTTGAAAAACCACTTTTCGCACTTGTGTTGGTGCAGGAAACCACTTCTGCACTTGTATTAGTGTGGAAAAAACACTTTTTGCACTTGTGATAGTGTTGAAAAACCACTTTTCGCACTTGTGTTAGTGTTGAAAAAACACTTTTCGCACTTGTGTTGGTGCAGGAAACCACTTTTGCACTTGTATTAGTGTGGAAAAACCATTTTTCACACTTGTGTTAGTGTTGAAAAACCACTTTTCGCAATTGTGTTAGTGTTGAAAAACCACTTTTCGCACTTGTGTTGGTGCAGGAAACCACTTTTGCACTTGTATTAGTGTGGAAAAACCACTTTTCGCACTTGTGTTAGTGTTGAAAAACCACTTTTCGCACTTGTGTTAGTGTTGAAAAACCACTTTTCGCACTTGTGTTGGTGCAGGAAACCACTTCTGCACTTGTATTAGTGTGGAAAAAACACTTTTTGCACTTGTGATAGTGTTGAAAAACCACTTTTCGCACTTGTGTTAGTGTTGAAAAAACACTTTTCGCACTTGTGTTGGTGCAGGAAACCACTTTTGCACTTGTATTAGTGTGGAAAAACCACTTTTCACACTTGTGTTAGTGTTGAAAAACCACTTTTCACACATGTGTTAGTGTTGAAAAACCACTTTTCGCACTTGTGTTGGTGCAGGAAACCACTTTTGCACTTGTATTAGTGTGGAAAAACCATTTTTCACACTTGTGTTAGTGTTGAAAAACCACTTTTCGCACTTGTGTTAGTGTTGAAAAACCACTTTTCGCACGTGTGTTGGTGCAGGAAACCACTTTTCGCACTTGTGTTAGTGTTGAAAAACCACTTTTCGCACTTGTGTTAGTGTTGAAAAACCACTTTTTGCACTTGTGTTAGTGTTGAAAAACCACTTTTCGCACTTGTGTTGGTGCAGGAAACCACTTTTGCACTTGCATTAGTGTGGAATAAACACTTTTTGCACTTGTGATAGTGTTGAAAAACCACATTTCACACTTGTGTTAGTGTTGAAAAACCACTTTTCGCACTTGTGTTGGTGCAGGAAACCACTTTTGCACTTGTATTAGTGTGGAAAAAACACTTTTCACACTTGTGTTAGTGTTGAAAAACCACTTTTCGCACTTGTGTTAGTGTTGAAAAACCACTTTTCACACTTGTGTTGGTACAGGAAACCACTTTTGCACTTGTATTAGTGTGGAAAAAACACTTTTTGCACTTGTGATAGTGTTGAAAAACCACTTTTCGCACTTGTGTTAGTGTTGAAAAACCACTTTTCGCACTTATGTTGGTGCAGGAAACCACTTTTGCACTTGTATTAGTGTGGAAAAAACACTTTTCGCACTTGTGTTAGTGTTGAAAAACCACTTTTCGCACTTGTGTTAGTGTTGAAAAACCACTTTTCGCACTTGTGTTGGTGCAGGAAACCACTTCTGCACTTGTATTAGTGTGGAAAAAACACTTTTTGCACTTGTGATAGTGTTGAAAAACCACTTTTCGCACTTGTGTTAGTGTTGAAAAAACACTTTTCGCACTTGTGTTGGTGCAGGAAACCACTTTTGCACTTGTATTAGTGTGGAAAAACCACTTTTCACACTTGTGTTAGTGTTGAAAAACCACTTTTCGCACTTGTGTTAGTGTTGAAACACCACTTTTCGCACTTGTGTTGGTGCAGGAAACCACTTTTGCACTTGTATTAGTGTGGAAAAACCACTTTTCGCACTTGTGTTATTGTTGAAAAACCACTTTTCGCACTTGTGTTAGTGTTGAAAAACCACTTTTCGCACTTGTGTTGGTGCAGGAAACCACTTCTGCACTTGTATTAGTGTGGAAAAAACACTTTTTGCACTTGTGATAGTGTTGAAAAACCACTTTTCGCACTTGTGTTAGTGTTGAAAAAACACTTTTCGCACTTGTGTTGGTGCAGGAAACCACTTTTGCACTTGTATTAGTGTGGAAAAACCACTTTTCACACTTGTGTTAGTGTTGAAAAACCACTTTTCACACATGTGTTAGTGTTGAAAAACCACTTTTCGCACTTGTGTTGGTGCAGGAAACCACTTTTGCACTTGTATTAGTGTGGAAAAACCATTTTTCACACTTGTGTTAGTGTTGAAAAACCACTTTTCGCACTTGTGTTAGTGTTGAAAAACCACTTTTCGCACGTGTGTTGGTGCAGGAAACCACTTTTCGCACTTGTGTTAGTGTTGAAAAACCACTTTTCGCACTTGTGTTAGTGTTGAAAAACCACTTTTTGCACTTGTGTTAGTGTTGAAAAACCACTTTTCGCACTTGTGTTGGTGCAGGAAACCACTTTTGCACTTGCATTAGTGTGGAATAAACACTTTTTGCACTTGTGATAGTGTTGAAAAACCACATTTCACACTTGTGTTAGTGTTGAAAAACCACTTTTCGCACTTGTGTTGGTGCAGGAAACCACTTTTGCACTTGTATTAGTGTGGAAAAAACACTTTTCACACTTGTGTTAGTGTTGAAAAACCACTTTTCGCACTTGTGTTAGTGTTGAAAAACCACTTTTCACACTTGTGTTGGTACAGGAAACCACTTTTGCACTTGTATTAGTGTGGAAAAAACACTTTTTGCACTTGTGATAGTGTTGAAAAACCACTTTTCGCACTTGTGTTAGTGTTGAAAAACCACTTTTCGCACTTATGTTGGTGCAGGAAACCACTTTTGCACTTGTATTAGTGTGGAAAAAACACTTTTCGCACTTGTGTTAGTGTTGAAAAACCACTTTTCGCACTTGTGTTAGTGTTGAAAAACCACTTTTCGCACTTGTGTTGGTGCAGGAAACCACTTCTGCACTTGTATTAGTGTGGAAAAAACACTTTTTGCACTTGTGATAGTGTTGAAAAACCACTTTTCGCACTTGTGTTAGTGTTGAAAAAACACTTTTCGCACTTGTGTTGGTGCAGGAAACCACTTTTGCACTTGTATTAGTGTGGAAAAACCACTTTTCACACTTGTGTTAGTGTTGAAAAACCACTTTTCGCACTTGTGTTAGTGTTGAAACACCACTTTTCGCACTTGTGTTGGTGCAGGAAACCACTTTTGCACTTGTATTACTGTGGAAAAACCACTTTTCGCACTTGTGTTATTGTTGAAAAACCACTTTTCGCACTTGTGTTAGTGTTGAAAAACCACTTTTCGCACTTGTGTTGGTGCAGGAAACCACTTTCGCACTTGTATTAGTGTGGACAAAACACTTTTTGCACTTGTGATAGTGTTGAAAAACCACTTTTTGCACTTGTGTTAGTGTTGAAAAACCACTTTTCGCACTTGTGTTGGTGCAGGAAACCACTTTTGCACTTGTATTAGTGTGGAAAAACCACTTTTCGCACTTGTGTTAGTGTTGAAAAACCACTTTTCGCACTTGTGTTAGTGTTGAAAAACCACTTTTCGCACTTGTGTTAGTGTTGAAAAACCACTTTTCGCACTTGTGTTGGTGCAGGAAACCACTTTTGCACTTGTATTAGTGTGGAAAAAACACCTTTCGCACTTGTATTAGTGTGGAAAAAACACTTTTCACACTTGTGTTAGTGTTGAAAAACCACTTTTCGCACTTGTGTTAGTGTTGAAAAACCACTTTTCGCACTTGTGTTGGTGCAGGAAACCACTTTTGCACTTGTATTAGTGTGGAAAAAACACTTTTCGCACTTGTGTTAGTGTTGAAAAACCACTTTTCGCACTTGTGTTAGTGTTGAAAAACCACTTTTCGCACTTGTGTTAGTGTTGAAAAACCACTTTTCGCACTTGTGTTGGTGCAGGAAACCACTTTTGCACTTGTATTAGTGTGGAAAAAACACTTTTTGCACTTGTGATAGTGTTGAAAAACCACTTTTCGCACTTGTGTTAGTGTTGAAAAACCACATTTCGCACTTGTGTTGGTGCAGGAAACCACTTTTGCACTTGTATTAGTGTGGAAAAAACACTTTTCGCACTTGTGTTAGTGTTGAAAAACCACTTTTCGCACTTGTGTTAGTGTTGAAAAACCACTTTTCGCACTTGTGTTGGTGCAGGAAACCACTTTTGCACTTGTATTAGTGTGGAAAAAACACTTTTCGCACTTGTGTTAGTGTTGAAAAACCACTTTTCGCACTTGTGTTAATGTTGAAAAACCACTTTTCGCACTTGTGTTGGTGCAGGAAACCACTTTTGCACTTGTATTAGTGTGGAAAACCACTTTTCGCACTTGTGTTAGTGTTGAAAAACCACTTTTCACACTTGTGTTAGTGTTGAAAAACCACTTTTCGCACTTGTGTTAGTGTTGAAAAACCACTTTTCGCACGTGTGTTGGTGCAGGAAACCACTTTTCGCACTTGTGTTAGTGTTGAAAAACCACTTTTTGCACTCGTGTTAGTGTTGAAAAACCACTTTTCGCACTTGTGTTGGTGCAGGAAACCACTTTTGCACTTGTATTAGTGTGGAAAAACCACTTTTCACACTTGTGTTAGTGTTGAAAAACCACTTTTCGCACTTGTGTTGGTGCAGGAAACCACTTTTGCACTTGTATTAGTGTGGAAAAAACACTTTTCGCACTTGTGTTAGTGTTGAAAAACCACTTTTCGCACTTGTGTTAGTGTTGAAAAACCACATTTCGCACTTGTGTTGGTGCAGGAAACCACTTTTGCACTTGTATTAGTGTGGAAAAAACACTTTTCGCACTTGTGTTAGTGTTGAAAAACCACTTTTCGCACTTGTGTTAGTGTTGAAAAACCACTTTTCGCACTTGTGTTGGTGCAGGAAACCACTTTTGCACTTGTATTAGTGTGGAAAAAACACTTTTCGCACTTGTGTTAGTGTTGAAAAACCACTTTTCGCACTTGTGTTAATGTTGAAAAACCACTTTTCGCACTTGTGTTGGTGCAGGAAACCACTTTTGCACTTGTATTAGTGTGGAAAACAACTTTTCGCACTTGTGTTAGTGTTGAAAAACCACTTTTCACACTTGTGTTAGTGTTGAAAAACCACTTTTCGCACTTGTGTTAGTGTTGAAAAACCACTTTTCGCACGTGTGTTGGTGCAGGAAACCACTTTTCGCACTTGTGTTAGTGTTGAAAAACCACTTTTCGCACTCGTGTTAGTGTTGAAAAACCACTTTTCGCACTTGTGTTAGTGTTGAAAAACCACTTTTCGCACTTGTGTTGGTGCAGGAAACCACTTTTGCACTTGTATTAGTGTGGAAAAAACACTTTTTGCACTTGTGATAGTGTTGAAAAACCACTTTTCGCACTTGTGTTAGTGTTGAAAAACCACTTTTCGCACTTGTGTTGGTGCAGGAAACCACTTTTGCACTTGTATTAGTGTGGAAAAAACACTTTTCGCACTTGTGTTAGTGTTGAAAAACCACTTTTCACACTTGTGTTAGTGTTGAAAAACCACTTTTCGCACTTGTGTTGGTGCAGGAAACCACTTTTGCACTTGTATTAGTGTGGAAAAAACACTTTTTGCACTTGTGATAGTGTTGAAAAACCACTTTTCGCACTTGTGTTAGTGTTGAAAAACCACTTTTCGCACTTGTGTTGGTGTGGAAAAAACACTTTTTGCACTTGTGATAGTGTTGAAAAACCACTTTTCGCACTTGTGTTAGTGTTGAAAAACCACTTTTCGCACTTGTGTTGGTGCAGGAAACCACTTTTGCACTTGTATTAGTGTGGAAAAAACACTTTTTGCACTTGTGATAGTGTTGAAAAACCACTTTTCGCACTTGTGTTAGTGTTGAAAAACCACTTTTCGCACTTGTGTTGGTGCAGGAAACCACTTTTGCACTTGTATTAGTGTGGAAAAACCACTTTTCGCACTTGTGTTAGTGTTGAAAAACCACTTTTCGCACTTGTGTTGGTGCAGGAAACCACTTTTGCACTTGTATTAGTGTGGAAAAAACACTTTTTGCACTTGTGATAGTGTTGAAAAACCACTTTTCGCACTTGTGTTAGTGTTGAAAAACCACTTTTCGCACTTGTGTTGGTGCAGGAAACCACTTTTGCACTTGTATTAGTGTGGAAAAAACACTTTTCGCACTTGTGTTAGTGTTGAAAAACCACGTTTCGCACTTGTGTTAGTGTTGAAAAACCACTTTTCACACTTGTGTTGGTACAGGAAACCACTTTTGCAATTGTATTAGTGTGGAAAAAACACTTTTTGCACTTGTGATAGTGTTGAAAAACCACTTTTCGCACTTGTGTTAGTGTTGAAAAACCACTTTTCGCACTTATGTTGGTGCAGGAAACCACTTTTGCACTTGTATTAGTGTGGAAAAAACACTTTTCGCACTTGTGTTAGTGTTGAAAAACCACTTTTCGCACTTGTGTTAGTGTTGAAAAACCACTTTTCGCACTTGTGTTGGTGCAGGAAACCACTTCTGCACTTGTATTAGTGTGGAAAAAACACTTTTTGCATTTGTGATAGTGTTGAAAAACCACTTTTCGCACTTGTGTTAGTGTTGAAAAAACACTTTTCGCACTTGTGTTGGTGCAGGAAACCACTTTTGCACTTGTATTAGTGTGGAAAAACCACTTTTCACACTTGTGTTAGTGTTGAAAAACCACTTTTCGCACTTGTGTTAGTGTTGAAAAACCACTTTTCGCACTTGTGTTGGTGCAGGAAACCACTTTTGCACTTGTATTAGTGTGGACAAAACACTTTTTGCACTTGTGATAGTGTTGAAAAACCACTTTTCGCACTTGTGTTAGTGTTGAAAAACCACTTTTCGCACTTGTGTTGGTGCAGGAAACCACTTTTGCACTTGTATTAGTGTGGAAAAACCACTTTTCGCACTTGTGTTAGTGTTGAAAAACCACTTTTCGCACTTGTGTTAGTGTTGAAAAACCACTTTTCGCACTTGTGTTAGTGTTGAAAAACCACTTTTCGCACTTGTGTTGGTGCAGGAAACCACTTTTGCACTTGTATTAGTGTGGAAAAAACACTTTCGCACTTGTGTTAGTGTTGAAAAACCACTTTTCGCACTTGTGTTAGTGTTGAAACCCAGTTTTCGCACTTGTGTTGGTGCAGGAAACCACTTTTGCACTTGTATTAGTGTGGAAAAAACACTTTTTGCACTTGTGATAGTGTTGAAAAACCACTTTTCGCACTTGTGTTAGTGTTGAAAAACCACTTTTCGCACTTATGTTGGTGCAGGAAACCACTTTTGCACTTGTATTAGTGTGGAAAAAACACTTTTCGCACTTGTGTTAGTGTTGAAAAACCACTTTTCGCACTTGTGTTAGTGTTGAAAAACCACTTTTCGCACTTGTGTTGGTGCAGGAAACCACTTCTGCACTTGTATTAGTGTGGAAAAAACACTTTTTGCACTTGTGATAGTGTTGAAAAACCACTTTTCGCACTTGTGTTAGTGTTGAAAAAACACTTTTCGCACTTGTGTTGGTGCAGGAAACCACTTTTGCACTTGTATTAGTGTGGAAAAACCATTTTTCACACTTGTGTTAGTGTTGAAAAACCACTTTTCGCAATTGTGTTAGTGTTGAAAAACCACTTTTCGCACTTGTGTTGGTGCAGGAAACCACTTTTGCACTTGTATTAGTGTGGAAAAACCACTTTTCGCACTTGTGTTAGTGTTGAAAAACCACTTTTCGCACTTGTGTTAGTGTTGAAAAACCACTTTTCGCACTTGTGTTGGTGCAGGAAACCACTTCTGCACTTGTATTAGTGTGGAAAAAACACTTTTTGCACTTGTGATAGTGTTGAAAAACCACTTTTCGCACTTGTGTTAGTGTTGAAAAAACACTTTTCGCACTTGTGTTGGTGCAGGAAACCACTTTTGCACTTGTATTAGTGTGGAAAAACCATTTTTCACACTTGTGTTAGTGTTGAAAAACCACTTTTCGCACTTGTGTTAGTGTTGAAAAACCACTTTTCGCACGTGTGTTGGTGCAGGAAACCACTTTTCGCACTTGTGTTAGTGTTGAAAAACCACTTTTCGCACTTGTGTTAGTGTTGAAAAACCACTTTTTGCACTTGTGTTAGTGTTGAAAAACCACTTTTCGCACTTGTGTTGGTGCAGGAAACCACTTTTGCACTTGCATTAGTGTGGAATAAACACTTTTTGCACTTGTGATAGTGTTGAAAAACCACATTTCACACTTGTGTTAGTGTTGAAAAACCACTTTTCGCACTTGTGTTGGTGCAGGAAACCACTTTTGCACTTGTATTAGTGTGGAAAAAACACTTTTCACACTTGTGTTAGTGTTGAAAAACCACTTTTCGCACTTGTGTTAGTGTTGAAAAACCACTTTT